>NW_024582531.1:1019078-1053231 GCF_018398535.1 Haplochromis burtoni | reverse complement strand
CCGTCGAGACCAAGACGAGACCAAGACCACGTAAAAGTGGTCTCGAGACCGGTCTCGAGACCAAGACCGGTCTCGAGACATCCAACTCTAGTGTGTGTGTGTGTGTGTGTGTGTGGGAGGGAAGGAGGGGGGAAAAAATTAGTGCTTTGACTTCATCAGCCCTGCAAAATTTTTGTTAAAAAAAAGAAAAAGAAAAAACTTAACTGATGTTTTGACCTTTGACATGCCAGATGCAGTCGATGCTTATTTAAGCACAGTGGACAAGATATTAGTCATCGCAGGCCGTGTTGGTGTCGTTCACCTTGGATAAATGTCTTCTGAGTCAGTGAGCTTCGCCCTGCATGCCCCATCAGAGGGGAAAGACTGAATACACAGGATTTAGCGCGTAGCTTAAAGCCCTCATCTGGATTTGTTGCACAGCGTTGCAGCAGTGTGAGCAGAGATGCCAAAGCCTCAGTGAAGTGACCTCTTTGAAGGTGAACCCAAAATGTTTTGCGGCTATTTTCTCATCTAAATTCTGCTTTATCCTGCTTTAGGCAGTATCAGGCAGGCAGCCAGTGTAGACATTCAAAGCCTGACAGGGTGTTTTGCTTATTGAAACGGGCATAACATTATGAAAAGTGTTTGGTTTTTTGTTTTCTGTTTTTTCTTTTTTGTATCTATCAGCTCCCTCTCATTTCATGCTGTGCCATGTCATCATGGCCTCTCATTTGCTAGAGCAGGTGGGCCGATAAGTGAAGCCTTTTACATTGCTCACAGTGAATAGCAGCAAAGAAACGGGCCCCATGAGGCCTGGTGGTTCTGCGACGTGGGTCAAACTCCTGCTGAGTAATGGTGTCAGGCCAAACTCCTAGTGTTAGCTATGCTAGCAGCAGCAGTGGGATCAGCCTGGGATTCATGTTTCATTAATCAAACATTTCAGAGCCCTGTAGCTAGCAACAGCAGACACTTTGGATGTATCTTCCCTAATCCTCTCCATTTTTAATCAGGCTAATCTTACACAAAACCTGATGTGGATGCATTACTGAAGGCAAAGAAGTCAAAGTGTTTCTAATGGTGATCTCTCTGAAAGCTCTTTTTCCATTTTGTTGCGCATAAACTTTAATTTCTTTCTGCTATTACCAGCATCTCTTTCCTCTCTTATTGCATTCTGCAGTGTTTTCCTTAAATTTCTGTCTCTGTTTCTTTTTTGGTAGCTTTTTCTTTTTTCTCTCCTTTGTTTTCCGCGCTGGATTTCGCCATTTGTTTACGAGCTTTTGTGCAGCGTCAGTTGATAAGGAGACCAAATGTGATTATGTCCACACATACTGTAGGGTTTTACCTCTGGGTTCATCACTTTACTGCTTGCCAGTTTCACTCAATAAAGAAAAATAAAAGCTCTTAGTTACATTGGATGAAGTGAAACAACGATAACACGAGGTGTAAATTATTTATAGTCCACATTATATAGTGTAGTGCATCGAGTGGTTTAAGACATGGAGCTAATTTAATGGAAGCTGCTACAGTGGGAGTAGTATCTGTGAATTATGCCACCGTGTGTGTGTGTGTGTGCATACCATGGTTGCACACATATACTCGTTTAGGCATTTAAAAATTGACAAAATCAGTTGACGCAAATTCACAAACGATGCTTTTTTGGAACATTTCCTACATAGCTGAGTTGAGGTGGGACAGATTGAAACTTTGCAGTCTCATAAGCAACATTGTGTAAACAAAGTGTTAAATATCAATGCACAAGCATAAATGTTCTTAATGAGTCCTTTGGGAGCTGCTCTACAATAGTGCAGTATTACTGAGGATGTAGGTCAGTGCTTTCTGCGGCTTGTGTGCCTCTGCCCTATTGATTTTCACTAAGTGGTGTGATTTCTTCATATGTTCATTATGTGAAAATGACCTTTTTCCCCTCCCTGAAAACTAAACAGGCTGCTCCATGGTTTCCCTGCTCTTCTTTCTCTCTGTTTTTTTCTTTTTTTTTCTGGGTGCAGCAGCTCACCAGGGATGTTAGTGATCATCCCTCAGCAGAATATTTAGCAGCGAAGTTGTCGGGAGGGGGGGGGGGAGAAGGAGAGGAAAAGGAGAGGTGAGGGTGGGAGGTTTTGTGTATGGGGGTGGGGGTATTTCCCTCTGTATTTCCCAGCATTCAGAGATTTGGCATTTGTTCAACAGTGATGTAACTGTCCCCTCTGTGCACTATTCATGTCTAGAGATAGAGAGAGAGAGACGCTCTAATTTAGAGGAACTGCTATCACACTGATCTGTTTTGGTTTGTGTGCTGCAGTGACACCTATTGTGTAAACATTCCTGATAGGGTTATTATTGACGCCACACTAGCAGGGTTTTTTTTTTTTTACTTTTTTTTTGTCTGTAAACACAATAGCTTGATTCTGATAAAACTTTATAAGGGTTTAGAGCAAGGTCATGTTAACAATCTGGTGAAATCTGGGTTATATTCACTAAGGCTCCCCTGATCAATTTAAGGATTTACTGGGCAAATTTTAAAAATAAGCCTTATAACTTGCTAACACATGAAAAGTACTGGACAAAGATTCAAAATATCATGTCACATTTGACCTCTGACCTCTCCTTCAAGGTAAATAGATTGATCTGAATGTCAAAATGACATTAATACTATTAGAACTTTGTTTTATTGTCTATGTTGACATAATATATATAGGGAATGATATATTTACATTCTAAATATAATGTTTCATTACAACCTTGTTATGTTCGGTACATTAACAGGTTACAACAACCATTACAGTACATGTGCAATGTTCCTGAATAAGTGTTATTGTCTATTGGAAAACAAAATGAAGATTTTTCACATGTGTTTATTAGTAAACATGTAAATACATTTTTTTTAAACAATTAAAGTGATGACATAAATAATTTGAAAAAACTAATGGTGGTTAGGACTGTTGTCTCACAGCAAGAAGGTCCTGAGTTCAATTCCGCCATCAGGCTGGGGTCTTTCTGTGTGGAGTTTGCATGTTCTCCCCATGTTTGTGTGGGTTCTCTGTGGGTACTCTGACTTCCTCCCACAGTCCAAAGACATGCAGTTCGTGGAGATAGGTTAATTGGAAACTCTAAATTGCCCATAGGTGTGAATGTAAGTGCGAATGGTTGTCTGTGTCTACGTGTTAGCCCTGCAACAGACTGGCGACCTGTCCAGGGTGCACCCTGACAAGGATAAGCGGAAGAGAAAGGATGGATGGATGGACTTGGTCCATTTTCTGCTGCCACTGTGTGTTTCACTGTGCTCATTGTATTTAAATATATGTATCATTAAGGGACCATGTCAACGATCGATAAATGTTCCACTAAAATCATCAACCAGTTCGTGCTGGAAAATGTTGTAGGGTTTGAAATCTCTTTGTCTTAAGTACATTTATACAGTTATTTATCTGACATTAAATTTTTGATATATCCTAAATACAGTAAACTTGACTTCATGAGTTAATATATAAAATGATGTAAAACAATGTTGATATTGTATTAAACATCACAATTTGGAAATATCCAAAAATATTATATTTCATCCATCCATTCGCTTCCGCTTATCCTTTTCAGGATGGCGGGGGGCGTTGGAGCCTATCCCAGCTGTCATAGGGCGAGAGGCGGGGTACACCCTGGACAGGTCGCCAGTCTGTCGCAGGGCCAACACACAGGGACAGATAACCATTCGCACTCTCATTTATACCTAGTGGCAATTTGGATTATCCAATTAACCTATCCCCACAAGCTGCATGTCTTTGGACGGTGGGAGGAAACCGGAGTACCCGGACTGAACCCACGCAAACACGGGGGGAACATGCAAACTCCACACAGAAAGACCCCGGCCTGATGGTGGAATTGAACTCAGGACCTTCTTACCAGGGCAGGGATTCTACTCACTACTATAGATTATACATTTGATACATTGTACATTAAATTAAACATTATAAAATTATCATTAATTTGTAATTCACTAATTACTTAATTCATTATAGATCACACTAGCGCTGCCTGGTTCGACTAATTTTTAGACACTATTGACAAAATTGTTTGATGATGAAAGACAGGAAAAAAAATGGTATTTGGTCACAAGCACAGCAGCTCCGCCTATTCAGACCTTCTGCTTAGGATGGGTAGCCAATCTGAGGAAGGTAAACATAAAGGGAGCACAAGACAACTGCCTTCATATAGTGGATGATGATAGAGCTGCACAGAGGGTCTAAGATAAATAGAAATTAGGTTGAATTGTAAATCAAACAAAGCTACTCCCTTAAAACCAAAAAATGAAAGTGAAGCGTGAAATGAGTACAAAACGTATTCTTTAAGTAAATACAACGGCATGAGCAACAGGAGCAGGTGATCCCAGTCATTAAAAGGTTCCTATGGAAACTGGAGGAGGTATTGGACAAGATGAAGTGGAGGATGGGAGAAGAGAGTTTTGGGTGAAATAAGGACGCTATCCTGTGCAAATTGTATATTACTTTTTTCACTCTAATACGCCACAGAAGAAGGTCTGGAATACTAGGGTCTCTTCGCATCTCCGTTGCTAAATCGATAAACAATTTACTAAACTTTGGGTTTACAGACAGCAAGAGTTTCCCGTTTCATTATCCTGTGTAAAAACAAAATGTAACCACCACAGAGTTTGATGAGTAATCTGTGAATTACTGCAGCCGCCGTTTAATACAGGTCCTGTGCAAGTAGCCTGAGAAGCTTGACTTGGTCTATGGATTTAGTCTTTCAAAATACCTCCTAATATTTTATCTATATTATCTGTTTATATTGAGTTTCCAGACACCATGTCCTCATTGTTGTATGCTGTGTAACTGTTGTACTGTGAAGAAAGGCTTGACTGTGCCAAGAAGGTTTTAATGGAGAGCCCATCCAAAGTTTAACACAACATCCTTTTTGTTCCACAGGGCTTCATTTACGTTTAAGTGGGACTGGAGAAGAGACATGGGGAGAGAGAGGGTGATTGAAAATGTGAGGTTTTTGCACTGTGTCAGACAGAATAAGCATGTAAAATCATCGCAGTCATGTTGGGGAGTATGTTATTCCTGGAGTAAGGTTCAGTAAGGCATGCAAACAATCTTACTGTATATATAAGAAGATCTGTCATAATGACAGTACAAGGCAAAAAATAGGTCCTTTTCAGACAACTGAAAATGTACTTTTGCTCACAAAATGCCACCATACATATTTACACTTGCACAAAAACAAAGAGCCAGGCACAGGCCTACACATTTGTTTTGTAGCCCAGAATGTCATCATCTCAGTCAAGCGTTCAAATCTGATTTAGGGTGTCTTAGAAAAGCAATCAGAAAGGGGAGCTTCAGTGGAACACAGAAGATGAAATCAGGACTCATTTTATTCATTTCCATATCTTGCTCACAGAAAGCCATTGGAGCAAAGTCATATGTTGGAAATGTTAACAGCATTCACTGAACTTCCTCCTCTTTCTAAACAAGTAGCAGTGGAGATAAGTTCACATGAAAGTACAATGTGTTTTCATTTGGAAACGTTACTGTATGATCGCATCACCTCTGTAGTAGATTCAGATCACAAAGTAGAAAGATTTCATTTCAGTAATAGCTCATTTAACTGATGAACTGATTTTGCATTTTAATGCATGGTCTCCACATTTCAATTTATTTGCATTAGCAGTTCATATGTTAAACACAAGTCAGACTCTTGCTAGTTTACTATTATTTAAATATGTTTTGTGGTTCATTCACACCTATTTGATTTTTGTTTCAAACAAAATTCACAGCTCTATGCAAATGTTTGCTTTTAGTGTGAAAATGAAACCCAGTGACAGCTTGTCAGCTGTCAAGTAACCAGTCTAATAAAGGATATATTCAAGCAGCATGTGCCATATGTTTTTGTAAGATTTTTTGAAAACCATGCCAACTGGTACTGTATGTGCGCAACTGTGGATTTGTCACTAATCAGGTAAAGTTAAATAAAATGTTAAGTATTCACTTGGCTAAGCTAACTGGAAAAAGAGAGAAATTACTGTACCTGCATTTCTTAAGCTTACTGACTACTTAATAAGCTAATTGCTTAATTTATACTTTTGCATTAGTCTATGCAGAGCCAATGACTGTAGTCTACACAAGAGGCAGACTATTGCCAGTGTTTATTATCTGTGTGGGCTGCATCAGTGGTGATGTGTAGTTATATTTCTAAGAAGGTACACCTCAGGTTACGGCACAGGGTTTCCGAAGGGTTTATGACACGGGGCCTTCATACCTGTGGTACAGATTTAACACAGAAGGATACATACACATGCTTTAAGTTGAGGGCTTTTATCGATGTGGACAGTAACTTCTTAAACTTTTTACTGCTTACTTTTCCAGCACATTTTTGGTCTTAGCTAATCTAAAATATAAGATGGCTTGCTTTTCAACCTTAAGTTTACTCTAAAAGCATGTGGGTTGTGTAAAACCCTCCATCACACTCATCCCTTAACAATTTGTGATGATCCTTTTATCGGATATTCAAGCTATCTTTTATTTAGCTTAGCTTAGCACAAATACTAAAAGTTAGTATGCATTGATTCCTAGTTATTTCTGTAGATAACTAATTAAAATGGTACCTCTTTTATTTCATGTGTGGGGAATTTCAAAACTAATTCTACAGTTTGATGTGGTAATGAGTGGGCTTCTGAAGTGTAAAACTAACTTTATGAGCTATTCTGAGCTTTACTTATATGTCACATCAATGCCAGTCTTTCTATTTGTTCTAGTAAATTGAATAAAAAAAACTTAACCAGGGTTATATACATAAACTATATTGGTATTTTAACTAGTTATTTCACTTACATACTGTACTACGAATATCTGGTTCTAAGATAATATTTCTTTCTTTTTGGTTTGTTGGGAAAGCAGAGTTGTAGGTTTTTCATACTGTGTAGAAGATATTGTCCTGTTTTTGTTTTGCAGTATTAGGCTGGGATGTGTGAATATGTTTACATGTGTTGGTTGTCGGGATGGTTGTTTTGACTTTCTTGAAGTACATGCATGGAAGCCGGAAATAATTTTGCTAATAAGCATATTGAGACAAAAAGGATGACAGGGAGGAGTGAGAGAAGCAGAAAAAAACGAAGGCATTTCATTTTTCGAAGTAAATGCCTTCCTCACACTGTCTGATAAATGTTTTCTGGGATTACAGCTTTCGCACATCAGAGCCACTCAGCCACTAATCATCTTTACTCTGAAAGATTTTCGTTTCTTGTCCAGTCTGTCACTTCAGATTTTCCATGTCAGCTGTAATACTTTCCCATTTGTGCAGCATTGTTCCTTAAGTCGCATTTAAAAACTTTATGCAGCCGAGTGGGGGTATACAGTGGCATACTGTGTATTACGAACACATGCAGCTTAATTAACACACAAAAAAGGCATTAGGTTTTTACACAGACACAAAGCAAAGTGTATATTTGACTACAACTGGATTGTATTTGAAAATAAAACAGTTGGCATTTCTTAAGGAGGTAGAATTTCCATGGTGATTATTCCCATTGCTTAGCCATCTCCAGCGGCTTTTCTGTTTTTTTATAACGAGTAAAATCCTCAAGATTAGTCGCGTTGGCAAATGGCCCTGCATTGGCTCTTTGTCACCGTTTCACCATTCTTTGTTTAATCAGGCATTTTCCATTGAGATAGGAATCGCTGTGACAAAGTAGGAAAGATAAGCATGAGTAATGATCATCTTAAGTCACAGCCAACGTTTTAAGCTACCACATACTTGTATATGGACAAAGGTCCCTTGAATGAATTAGATCGGGTGAACCACGCAAGCGCACGCACATCTTTGCACTCTACAGACGTCTTAAGATGACCTTAACTCTTTATGCCTTTTGACTGACTTTAATCCTTAGTCTAATCCAAAAATAATTCAAAGCACCCTAAAATCAAGCTGCGAGAGAAAACTAATCCTAAAACTACATTTAACCCCAAATGTACGACTAGGCTCTAATTCGGTACTTCGAACTTCTCCTAAATCTCATAGGAAGAGGTTCACTGACACAACCCCTCATGGATATGTCATTTTAAAAACACATTTTCATAGTTTTACGTGTCTTCTCTCTTCCTCCAGCGAGGTTATTCTCTCCAGCATCGATGTGCCCATTGCTGGAATCTGGGAGTGCCTGGTGACCAGTTCCCGTGGCAACACTTCTCAGCAAATGGAAATCGTGGTTCTGGAAACGTCAGCATCATACTGCCCTGCTGACAGAGTCACCAACAACAAGGGGGACTTCAGGTGAGTGACCTTGCAGCCAAAGACAATGGCAGATTAGTTTTTCACTTTTATTATACAGGCTGATTTGGAAAAAAAAAGGTCTCAAAATAATAGTAAATGTATTTTGGAGAGTTGGATAAGAAACCTGGTACATTTCATGTGTTTGTGCAGTTGTGGCTTGGTCAGGAACCACTTCTTCTCATACCCCATCACCAACATATTCTGACACATGCAGATACCCCTTCGATGTATGTTTCTCATGTGAGGAGGAAAAATAAACCCCAGCAATATCTGTATCTGGAGGCACTTACCTGCAACCAGAAGATTGCTTTCCAGAACATCTGCTTTTCCCACATTCATTTTTACTTGCATCACTTGCTTTTGGCTATATCTAGGGACAAAACTGGTTAGGTAAAGAATTGTGTTTTGTGTTAAAATACACCCTTCATAACCCATTAGCTGAATTTTGTTATCAATGGTATGAGCAAGAGTTCCCACCAATCATCACATACTCATTCTACAGCATTAGTACATGGGATTTACATTGGGATTTAGAATGACATGGTTGGAAACAGTCAGTCTCGCTCTTTTCAGAGATAATAAAATCCATCTTAACTGACACACTGATTACTGTAAAAACCTATAATCTATAGCTTAACCAGCTTTTGCAGTTCTATTAACTGTTAACCTATCTAGGTTAGTCCCAAAGGTTGATTCTGTTCATCTGGACGTAGCGTTTTCAGTGGGAGAAACGTTTCGTCACTCATCCAAGTGACTTCTGGAGTCTCAGCTGACTGCAGGTTTTCCCCAGCCTTATAAACAGTACATTGCACAATAACTGAAACCAGTACACTGAATGAACAATGGGCTGTGAGGTCAGTTTCTTGATCAGTAATATGAAAATTGTCATGACCCTTGATCAGCAACCACTGATCAAAGCCCACTGATCATTGATCAAAAACCATTGATCATTGATCAAAGACCATTGATCAATAAATAAATAATAAAAGTTCTAGTAAATATTATGTAAATAAACAATTTCCTTCAGTCTGCCTGTACATTGTACTTTGGTCTTGTGCTTGGACTGGTTTTCAAAGCTGAAACCAGGAATTCTCCTGATATTTAAAGCAATAGTTTAACCCCACTATTATTTATTTCACAAGAAATATTTCCAATTATAAAGTAGCATGTTATAAAAATTAATACTCTAATCACAGAACTAACTCACTCTGTTGCTATCCCTCTATAGAGTGCCCAGTCAAGGTACTTAAGTCTGGTTTTAGGTAGTGTCGTGCCTTTTTTTGTTTCATCTTACAACTGGTTTGCTTTCCTCTAAGTTTGGCTCACTAGTACAGCAGAGTCTGGACAGTTCATATTATTTAATAATAATTGTTATGTGCAATAGAAAAACTCCTACACACATTATGGCTCATTGTAGTCCAGATTTATATCATGACTACAGAGAACAAGATGAATAACTAAAGTCTCACATAGACAGAAGAAAAACGCCACACATCTACTGTGCACTCCATTTTCGCTGTCCTCGACTCCATGTAACCACGTTAAAACTGTATTTGTTAACATACATGCACGCACACCCTCCACCTCTCTTCCCTTGTGGGTGTGCTGTTGTCGTGTACACTCTTTTGTAGCTGCTGTACTTTACAGCCCACTTCTAGTGCAGCAAGCACAGAGGCTTTGTTTCTGCTGGAGCATTGGAGTAATGGGCTGGAAAATGAGCCCCCTTTTTGTTGGGGGCGAAATTAATGCCATTTATTACTAAGTAGCTGCTGCAGCAGCAGCAATGTGGATGACTAGAGGTGGGGGTAAAGAGAATGGGGTGGGGAGTAGTGTGATGGCAGGTCTCTACCCTCAGAACAGATTACTAGCCTCCTGAGAGCACTGCTCCTTTATTTTAATTTTGATGAAGTCAAAAGCGTTTGTTTTCACACATTTTTTCAGCTTATTTTCTGAAGTACAATGTGATGCTGCCTCTAGCATAAAACCACGAACATGAGACACATGCTCCTTCTTTGATTGTTGACAAATTGATCAACATGTGAGAACACAAGCCGCTCTGTCCTAAGGCTACAGAAACACAGACCTTTAATATACGGTGATGCCAAGTAACAAAACCTGGAGTTCTTTTGTTATCTGCGAAATACAGGCTAGTGTCCTAGACTGTGAATGTTTGGCTGCCTTTTTACACCCTAATGAGCTTTATTTTATTGAAACACTAACAGGCATTACCCAGAAAATGGAAATGATCCATTTGACTGTAAAATCACACTAGCCCCTATCATAGGTTGGTCAGTAGAGCAGCTCCAGGACTTGGTTCTTGATGACATTATTGAGAAAGTCCCATTTCTTGCTCCAGAGGAGTCTTCAGTGAACTTTGTATTACCATAAGAACAACACTTAATTTGAATTTCCCTTTAGGAGTAACAGGCAAGAGCAGGTTCTGCTTGAAATATAAATCCTTCACTGACATTCTCCATCTGCCACTGTGGTGCATGTTTAAATGGGGTACGCAGGCGATTTTGTAACGCTCTTTCAATATGCTGTGAAAGTTACAAACAGTTCAGAACAGAGTAGAGGATGAGGTATCCTGACTTTCAGGCCCTTGTATGGGTCAATCTGTGCCACTCCACAAAGCCAGCTTTTCCAAAGATCACCTTGAGAGTATTTATTCTGTTGTGCCTGCAAGAAACTAAAAGTATCAAAAATAACTGTGACGACATCACACAAGTTATTTTTTCACACATCTGGAGCCACAGGAGGTAAAAGTGGATGTCTTTGGATACTCAAATGTGGGCTAAAGCCAGAAGAAACCATCACAAGCAGAGGGGAGAAGACATCAACACCTTTAAATGTCTTTTGTGATTAACAAAAAAAAATATTTCACTGCACCAAGTGAATAGACAATAAACTTCATTAATAAAGTTAGTAAATAAAATTAATTCAGAAGTCATTAATAAGACAGACGCGTGTTTCACAGTCAAGAATCTGGGAGTCATCTGCAAAATAATTAAGCCTAGCTGTAAATCATTTATGCAAATTAATACTTTCCTAAGTACAGGGAGTATGAAATTGCCATCTGGTGCCGTTTGTGTAGATCCTGATATTTCTGATATTTCTTTGGCAGGTGGCCAAAGACGCTGGCTGGCATCCTGGCCTTCCTACCCTGTGCTCCTGCCACCTTTGGCTCTGCCCCTCACCCATCTGGCAGCGCTCCTCACCCCTCGAGCCGGGCAGAAAAGAAGGCGTGGCGACGTTGCGACCGTGCTGGGCGGTGGGCTGAGGAGGACTATACTCAGTGCCCTTATGCCAGTGAACTGACCCGTGTGCTGCATGAGCTCACCCAGGTATCAGCATTAGTGTAGAACTAGTGCCGAGAACTGCTGGGAAACAGGATTCATTTTTGGATTCTGTTTCTTTTTTTTAAATTGTCCATCAATCCTTATTTAGAAATTTTCCAGCTTACTCTTAACAGCAAGATTTCAAGTTCATATTCCCTGAAAACTACCAGTTGCTTTGATTCACCTGTAGCCTGCAGGTATTTCCAGATCTGTGTATGAAACATTTATATGCAAGCTGTTTTAATCTACTTCTGCTCAAAGGATTCCTGCATTAAAGTGACAAAGTTTGCAAAACTACACAAATTCTTGACATTTTCATTCATTTTATTCATCTTGTCAACTGTGCAATGTTTTTGTGGAATTATTATAGCAAGCCATCATGTTTGTCCTCTCTGAAAATTGTTGCATACTGCACAATATATTGATTTCTCTTCCAGATACCTATTAATACGACCAACGCTCAGCCTTTTGGACAGCAGTTGGTGGCCTTCACCAGCAGGGCGGCGCACTTCACCGATGTCATGGATGTCATTTATGTCACCCACCTGGTGGAGAGACTAACGAGGCTAGTGGAGAAACATAAAGATGTAAGAGGAAGCACAGAAATATACTACATCCAATGCATTTATAGTGGAATCATCCCAATATTTTACAACTGAATTAAACAGAATCAAACCCCTAAGATGCTGTGTAAATGAACTGTAAAAGCAATTACAAGGTTTTCAGTGGCATAACCTGTACGTCTTTGCAACCAATGTGAGTGACTGCAAGCAACCTCCTGCAACCACTCACCAACTGGTTTTGGGAATACACATTTTCCTCGGCAAATGGTGGTTGCCGGGCTGCCACCAGCCGGTCTTTAGACTGCAGTCACTGGGGCCTTAATGACAGTTATTTAGCTTAAATCAGCCAGTCCCACTCTTCTCAAAGAGTGCTTATTAAAAGTGAAAACACATGTTGTTTCTAGGTCTCCATTTTAATATCTGACCCGTTTCACTCCCAGCCAGCTTATGCCATCGGCTCGTCTAACTGTCAGAAGAGGGACTTGATTTGCTAAGTAACTTTTCTGGGAACTCAGGACAGTAGGAGGGGAACACTGCGAAACATATAATACCTGCAACGTGCTATTCTTGTCTACAGTGACAATTAGACAGCAGCTATTAGGCCTAAAGAGGAAGGTATTTTGTTTGTTGTTTCAATCAGGGTTGAATTTGCCATGGTCGCCCCAGACAGCCTTAGACAATAGTTCTAATTGCAGTTCCTATTCTGATTTGTGCACATGTTCATTCATTCATTTTTCCATCACCCTAAGAAAGAATAAGGTTTTGTTTAATGCTCATCTAGAGGTTACCCTAAAGACTACACCATATCACATTACCCATCAGTTAGTTGCTCTTGCACTAGACAAGCAATATCACTGAAAAACCAAAAAACCAAGAAATGTCAGTGACTTGTCGATCACAGTGCAGGCCTTCTCTAAAGATACCCTACGTTATCAAGCTTTTTGACTCTAACAGGGACCATGATTTACTAATTGAACATGTATTTATTAAGACTTGCAACTAGCAATTAGGACCACTTAACTGATGAACGTCTGCACAACCACTGCTCACCAGATCCCAACAAGAAACCACAGAAGCTTCCTTATAAGACACAGTAACATGTTTCTCACCTCATACAATATCCCACTGGCCATTGTGGCACTGGACCTGAATAGGAATCATTGTTAAGATGCATCTCATGTTTGGGCGAGTCATGTTTTTACCCTGAGTGAATTTCTTCAGTAGAGGCAATGGGATTGTTATACTGGCATCACACTGAAGGTCAGGTTGTGTGAGGGGGAACGGTGCTGGGCTTAGTCAGTGAAAAGAATCAATATTAGCTCTCACTTGTGCAATTATTCAACACAGGTCACTTGGGAGGACATATTATTAGGAGATACTTAGAGTTTTATCATTCCTAAGACAATGGTGACGAGACCACCCTCATTCACGGAATAAAGAACAGCCCAATGAAGCAACAATAAAAAGTACAGTAAGTAAATAGTGAACTGCCATCCTTAGGAAGCAATTATGCCCCATTGGAGCTCCTAATCTAAATTAAATCTCCCTGTAATGAATGAAGCCACCATTGCCTCCCTCACAATCCTGGCTGCAGATTACAAATGTGCCTGTTGTTCTATGATTGATGTGCATGATGAGTCTGCTTCTTCCTTGCATGTGTGCGTGTGTGTGTGTGTGTGCTGTACACGTACAGTGCAGTTTGTGTTAGTGTGCGCGAGCAACCATTTGCATGAACGTCTGCTTGTGCTTCCTCAGCTGGGAGACTATATATCAGACATTGCCAGCAACATGATGCTGGTGGAGGAGCATATCCTGTGGATGGCACAGAATGAGGCCAGGGCGTGCACTCGAATCGTCCAGTGTGTGGAGCGAATTGCTGACCTGGCGCTGACTGGAGACAATCAGGCCATTTCTAAGGTATAGCTGGACTACAAAAAAAAAATACTCACACTCAAGGCCACACTCAGGGCAAGGGTTGCTTATGGAGCTAAATGACGCAAAGCTTTCACTTTTTTCTCGTGGTTTAGAATAATGAGAAGTCAATTTGGCTTAAGTAGATAGTGAAAACAAAGCAAGCTAAAGATAATTTGCTTCCTTTCTTGGTTTCCTCTTCTATTTTTCCCTCCCCATTGTCATTGGGGATAAAAGCAGTGGCTAAATTAAAAAAATATAAAATTGTCTTTCCTCCCCTCGCCGCTCTCCTACCCTTACCTCTCTCTCCCCACTCCTAAATCCTGGGATGCTCATCTTAGGTATCTGCTAACATAGCTCTGGAGGCCTTTCTGATCCGTCCGTCAAACTTCCACGGTTTGTGCTGCACAGCCCTTCGACAGCCCCCCTCAACTGCCACCTCACCCCGTCCTGACAGCCACTCCCACTCTGATAAGGACATGAGCAGAGAGCGTGATGCCGTGGGGGAATCGTTGCTCAGCTTCAAATGCCACACTGTCAACAACAGTGGCTCACCGGTCAGTCAGCTAAGCAAGGTAAGACGCAAGTTAATAAGCGGTGTGAAGCTTTCTAAAATAACGCCACTATCTTCTGCTGCTTGGACGTGTTAGCTAGGGGGGGAGAAAAAAATATTCCCTTTCTCACTCCCAGCAAAAAAAATGTTCTAAACGAAAGACATTCACTTTTGAAATTTTTGATTCTTAGTCCAAATACAGGAGTGAGAGAAGGAGGGAAGATGCTCTGAGAGAGGACAGAAATAAAATACGAAAACAGGAATACAGTTTGTATACTAGCTCATGGGCACAATAAAATGAATTCCCTTGCACCACGCCTTTGAAGCATGTGAAAAAGATTACCTCCTGCCCTTAAGTCTGTTGTTGCCTATTTGTCCTGGCAATCTGACACCTTTGTTGGGGTTTGTTGGCGCGCTATAGATCATCTCGTTATAGGTGGGGTTGTGGTGGGAGCAGGGACTGCAAATAGGGCAGCAATTTGGGAGTCAGGGAATGCCGACCACTCCCCAGTGATGGATAAGGTGGCCTTGTGTACCTGTCACTTTAAATCAGCTGAAGCTCTACTACATCTCCAGTTGTGGTTGTCACAAATGAGAAATAGACATGGGGCACTATACATCTGCAGACAGCAGGCAAAACACTCAACTCCCCTGGCACTGTAGTGTCATATTTGTGCAACATTTGTACAGTTTGCACCCTCTAGCTATTCAGTCCACGGATGAATTCACCAGTGTACGTGCGTGTGAACACTGTCTGTGCATGTTAGTGTTTATGAGCAGGAAAGAGCTCATGAGTGCGTGTTTGTCTTTAAATCCACACGATTGTTTCATTTTCCCCCTTTCTTCTTCGTCAAGTCTTTCAGGTTTTGTCAGCAATTACAGCACTTTGTTTGTAGCTCCAGGGTCTGTGTAGCTCGCACGCATGTATATCATTGTACAGCGGTGTCAAAGGTTTTCAGCACAAGTAGGTGTGTTATAGGTTTCTTTTTTCTTTTTTTTAAAATCACCTGTCCACATACAAAGTGTAGCAAACGTAATACTGAGCTCAGGGATGTGTGAGGATCATACCAACTGTTGCAGTGATCCTTATTCAGCTACTGATGGAAGACCTTTTTCTTATGATTCATCTCAGCATTTCAAATGTTTCAAACTTTTTCTATCTCTGGAAACTGACATAAATTAGCAGAGTCACAAAAAGGACAATACTGCTCTGGCAGAGGTCGACGAATGAGGAATTAACATTTATTTTCATTATGGACAAGTGATCTCACTGCCAGTACTTTCAGTTTTAAAAGGTTTTCTTACAGCAGAGTCCAAACAAAAAATTATATTTTATCTTCCCACTAAACGGTTGCAGCACTGTGTGACCTTGAGAAAAATACTTTAGCTCGAAGCTCGTATGTGATGTGTAAACTTAAAGGGTTCTTATCAGTGACTCATCTCAGCTAAGTGTTTCTTCAACAGCAGCACAGAAAAGGTTCATTATTAAGACAATCAACCTTTCAATTACAGATTCACATAAGAAAACTGTTGTTAGCTGAATGTCAAAATAAGAAGGTGAACCTGATTTGACAGCAGGAAATCTTAATGATTGTCAAGTTAAACTCTACTGAAGTCATTGCACAACTCTATAAAATCATATCTTGCTTGCTAACAATGGAGTGCTCAGCGCTGCTACTGATAGCTGAAAACAATTGATTTTCATAGTCTCGACATGCTCCCAGTAAAAAGACTTTTTTTGGTAAGTTATTTACTACAAGAAAGGGTAAAAGTATCCGTGTTATTGTTGGACTCTGTTAAACTGCATTTTTTCCAACATCTGAACTGTTAAGCCCGGGACCTCTCACTAGTCTTACTGCTCTTCTCCTGTTGTTAACAATAATGTCCACTGTACAAATCCCATAGGTTACCATTTAGCTAAATAGTATCTTTGTTTTGCAATGTAAAAAAGAGAAACAAACAAAAATAGCTATATGCGACCTAGAGATGACTCTCTGCCAAACTCCTGTCACTAGGGAAAAGTGGTTTATTCCCCAACCAGCTGGCAAATGCTTGGTGGTGGTTGCTGGCAGTTTCTAAGTGGAATTGGTCACAAGGAGGCTGTTGTATTCAAAATGTTTTTGTGATGACTTTGGTCACTAGCAAATTGCTCCAGTTACCCATACTTTGCATGCAAAATGCTCATTTCATGTCCATACAGCATTACTACTCAGGGATTCTGACATTATCACCACATAGCTGGCATGAAGAAATCAAAATCCTTCAAACACAAATGCTAGGGCAGCCAAACATATGAAACTAAAGGTAGAGTGAATGTTATTTAATCTTAATTTAACAAGCCCCACTGAAGGGCCCCACATAGACGAAATACTTAGATTAAGGCCATGTCCACACTAATATGTTTTTGTTTGAAACTAAAGGTACAAACATCTTCTTCTCTCTGTTTTGGCCTCCCGTCCACACTGAGACGGTGTTTTTGTTCATGGAAAACACAGCTTTTTGAAAATGCTCTCCGAAGCGGATATATTTGAAAATGCAGTTTTTTGCGTCGCAGTGTGGACAGCGAACCCGGAGCCTTTTTCGAAAACGATAACACATTTTAGTCATGTGATGCTGTCATGTGACCAATTAAACCAAGATAGCGGAGGGCCATTATACAGCAGTTGTTTTGATTGCTGTCACTTTTGACAGCCCTATTAATGATTAATATCATTTAGTACATGCTCCAGATAGCTTTTCTTCAAATTCTTTAATTCTCACTCGCTTTTGCAACTTTGTACTTTTGTGTTACTCGCAGCAACAACTCCACCTCATTGTCAGTCCATTTAAAAAACTCGGCGCTTTTCCTCAACATTTTGCCGCAACGTTTCAAAGAGCCTGAAAATAAATAAGCGGCAGACAGAAATGAGGCAGGTCGAATCTTCTTGCGTTTCACGCATGCGCAGTACTGGAACGCAAGCATTTTCAGCTGTTTCAATGTGGATGAACAACTCTGTGAAAACAACTGAAAACTCTAATGTGGACACGGAGCTACACTGTTAAAAAAAACAACGGTAATATTCCGGCAGCTGGGGCGCCAAAATACGACCGTGAAATAACAGAAAATAACTGTCCCATAAAAATACGGTTATTTCCAGTAATGAAAATACAATTAGTTGCGCTAATTTGACATGGGATCTCGCCTTTTTCAAGTGCCGCTAAACATTAAATCAGGAACATGTTAATGTGATTAAACAATGAAATCATCTATAAATAGGGGAAAAAAAACATCTTAAAAAAACTGTAATATTCCGGCAGCTGGGGCGCCAAAATGCGACCATAAAATAACAGAAAATAACTCTCCCATAAAAATACGGTCATTTTCAGTAATGAAAATAGAGTTTGTTGCGCTAATTTGACACGGGATTCTGCCTTTTCCAAGTGCTTTTAGACATTAAATTAGGAACATTTTTACGTGATCAAACAATGAAATTACCTATAAACAACAATCATAATACGTAAATGTACAGAAATATACAGTTAACAGTTGGTTTAAATAACAATTGATTGCATGCCCTGGGACAGACTGACAGAGGCGAGGCTGCCATATCACACCATCGGCCCCTTTGGCCATCACTAGTAGGCGGTAGGTGAAGAGTCTTGACCATGGACACAACGACGGAGAGTGTCCGAGCCGGGGCGCGAACCGGCAATCTTCTGATCACAAGGCGAACATTTGAATTCAACAGTTCAATCTTTCAAATAATGGACAGATATTTGTGAAATCATGATACATTTGTGAATATTTTAACAATCTAAATATGCATATGTACAGACAGATACATTTAATAATCATGACAATTATGTTGTATTGCATTACAGTGATTTAACGTTAATTTACATTCAAAATGTGAAGTCAAAGTCTATTTACGTAACTTTAATGATATTCTAGAAGAACAGAACATTACTGTAAAATGCACAGTAAAATACCTTCATATTAGGGTTTTTTCCTACGGTCGCAGCCATACCCGCGACCTTGTTGTTGTTAGCTCACATTCATTGGCCAAAACTTAGCGTCATGTTATTTATATTTATTGCAACTCCTACCTCTACATTTCTTTTTCAAAATATTTAATTAGCACAGCGTGCCCGTGCAATGCTTTACACTGTGGCATGCAGAGAAATCTTAACAAGAAAGCTCACAGAGAGAGATTGCACTTGTTATTTAACTCCAAGCTGGTAGGGGGAGCTCTTCATTAAAACACTTGCCAGTGCTACTATGTGCCTCAAGGTTCAACAACAGCACAACAGAAGTCACTCATGGTACAGCACTCTCTCTACGAAACAACAACTGTCAGTGACGCTGCACCACGGCGTAAACACAACATTCAAGATAACAATTAAAAGTAACGTAACCATAAACAATAAAACAAGAACATCTAAACAGCAGCACATGTCCCAAGGCATAATGGGAGACATTTCTGGATGTATTTTTACAATCTAAATATGCATATGTACAACAAAATATATTTAACAAACAAGTAAATTGTGTTTTATTACATTTACAGTGATGTTATGTTATTTTACATTTGACGTGTCAGATCACAGCCTACTTATGTAAATGTAATCATATTCTAGAAAAACAGTACGCAACTGTAAAATACACAGTAAAATAATTTGACCTTACTATTTTTTGGAACAGTGTAGTGTGGACACGGAGCTAGTGTAGACGTAGCCTAAAGCAGCACGAAGTAGCGTGCCAATGTGTGAAGAGACAATTCTTTAGTCCAGTGTTGGGTGACTAAAAAACATGCTTTATTAGCCTAGGACGAGAACATTTTAAAGAGATAGCTATAACAGCTTTATTTGTATTGTACATTTCATTATGTGTAAACTCAATAAGCTTAACAGAGAAGACAAAAACATAAAAACTAGTGCAGGTTATAGCATCTTAAGGCGGCAAGAGCAGCACAAACAAAACAACAGCGGTAACGTGTTTCCACCTACCTGTAAGGATTCTGGCTGCTGCATTTTGAAGTCATCCTAATGTCTCAGTTCCAAAAAGCTTTGAGACATCCAGCATTTAATGTCATCAATGCAGCTCGTTAATATGTGAAGAGAGGTTAGATCAGATTAGATGCTGATGTAAAATTCCAATTCTATACAGCCCCAAATTTAAAAAAAAAAGGTGTTAGAATTAGTCTTAATACCCACAGGTGCAGATTTTCTGCAGATGTACTGCTCTTATTTTGCATTTTTATGTAATATTTATGAGGTGCATACAATTGTCAGTGTCAGATTTACCTTTAAATAGTTAATATATTTTGGTAATTCTGGCAGAAAAAATCTCTCCAAAGGTCAGTTTTTGGATGTGAGATGAAGAATGTTATATTATTTCCAACTCACTGAATGTGCAGAATGAATAAAGCGAGAACTCTCTGGGCGATTTACACTCTCACACCTGTGTTATGCCTCGTCTTGCTCTTTAAAGGCTCTGGGGTGTGAAGCAGCAACCTAGTATGGATCACTTCAACGTTAATTGTAGGGTGGACCAGAGTGGCATCATTTGCATGTGAAATACTCTTTTCTAACTAACAGCACCTTGAAATCAGCCTGCATAGTATCTTTTTATTGGCCTCCTCTGGCCTTAACAGTCTGTCCAAGTTACTCAGGTCTTTACATCTGTCCAGTTCGCAAGCATTCATGGCTTCTAACACAGCGATGAAGACTGCCTGGTGACTTACTGTCAAATAAAAATATAAAATATAAGCAACTTTATCTGTGGTCATAATATTTTAGTTCATTAGTATATTTGTAACAGATTTAATTAAAAGATCTGATTTTTTTTACACAGTGTGGACACCAGAAAGCGCCTGAAAACTGCACTCAATCGTTTTTCTAACCTTGATCACATGGTATCAAATTAGAGTCTTAAATTTAAAGCTTTACATAATCCTGCATTCAAATGAAACACAATCAAAGCATAGTGTGTAAATGTTGCTATGACAATAACTTAACTCAACATCATTCAGCTGAGATAAAGCTGCTAATTTGGAGTCTTGCACCAAGCTGCCTAAATCAGTGTTAAGTTGATGGATGAGAAAATAGAGGGATAAGCAATGCACACCAACTAATGCTTAAACAGATGCCTGTGATTAAAACCCAAAGCACAGTAGCAGACATAGTAACAGTTATCAGATATGACAATTGTCACTCTTAAGAGTGAAGGCCTGTTGTGTGAAAGTAAGCATACTTTTTTTAATCCAATGGGAACGTGACACAGTTGTGCAGAGTGTGAACTTGGTGTGGGCTCAACGCATTTAGTGTATCCAGAGCAGAGATAGAAATGCACATAATACACGCTTACGAACACACAATTCCCTATGAGTCATCAGTCAGCCTGTCTAACACTGCTCAGTTTAACAACACACTGTGAGGGCTACAATAGACACCTAGCACCACAGCTTGTTATCAAGCACAGCAGATACCCCTGAGATTAATACACACTGGAAAGGATTCACAGTCACTTGATAGTCACCAATTCAAGCTAGCTGGGACAATGTCTAAAATGTAAATTAAACCAATGATTGGAAGGATTAGAAAGCCATTGAAATGGTGTATTTGTTGGAAGATATAGAAGCACAAAACTGAGATAATGTGTTGCTTTTTGAAAAGTACACCTATTTTGATTTGAGCTGGGAAAGGAAGATTTTGGAAACGTTTCAGGGACAATAAAACAGACGTGACATGTACTCTGAAAGAAATCCATACCCTGTATTAAATGCTGTAGTTTGTGTAGTTTATATATGAAATGCCTTCATTGTTTCTGACATGGATTCTTCCCCCTCAGCACCCCCATAAAAGCCTCAGACAACCAGTAGATTCAAACCACCACCATTACAACGAAGCAACAGCACTAACCACTGCACAACTGTCCATCAACAGTGATGCTGACGAATGCTTTGACTGTTCAGATGGTTCATACAAATAAGCTCACCATGCGACTCAATTGGCACAATTGACATGAAGATATTTATATATAAATTAAATAAACATATTTTAATATTACAAATAAATTGCCATTATAATTAAATAAAGGACACTAAAAAGAGTCTGGTATCAGTTTTTTACTAACAGTAACAGTGACAGAGAACTGTCTTTGGAAGGGGCTCTAAAAGTGAGAAACAAGCCAAGACCTAAAAATCTGCACTTGTCCATAAACTCTTCCTTTTCCAGACTGTTTCCTTCACCATCATGTACCTGACTGAATGATCCCCTCTCTGTCTCACTCTGGCAGGAGCTCAGCACAGTTTAGAGCCATTTTGAGCCCAACTGGACTTAGACACACAGCATATGGCCCTGCTGTGCCAACACCTTGCCAAAAAGTGGCATAATAAAACAGCCAACATGAAACATGTGATCCTCACTTAACTTTTTAAAGAGCTATTTTATTCTGTTTCTATTTTGCCTTTTTTTAAAATAGTTATTCACCAACTGTTTGCAAACAGAAAAAAAAGAGATATGTTATTGGATGTTTAAAAGAAACCACATATTTGTCACGTTTCATGTCATTTTCTGTCAGAAACAAGACCTTGTGACAGAATAAGATATTCCATGTATTTCATATTGCACATCTGAAGCAGCTTAGAAGTTATTCCCTGAAAGCATGCTGTGATTTAATGAAGCACCCTGATGTTCACTCAGTGGCAGGTCAAATTTAGTGAGATTTATGTGAGAAAAGAAGAGGATCCAACACTGGCTGTGTAGAGGAACTTAAGAAGATTATAGGTTACTTAAAAACAAAACCAACACAGCATCAAAGTGTCTAAGTGAGCTAAGGCTCACTGCAGGTATTTGGTCAAAAAGAAAAGCAGTGGGCAAGCTGTTTGGTCCAGTGATGGTGCTAGTTGAAAAGGCAAAGGATCAACGGAATTACTGAATTTTATCCTGAAGGGAATCTGGGTGTCCAACGTAATCATTATTGAGATATTCCAGGGAGGCTGGGATATCTCAATAAACATCATTGCCAGAATTTCACTGTTTTTTGCTGGTATGACATTGAGATTCTCATATTGAGTGTTGCTTATTGAACAAAACACCAACAATGTTCGAATCCCTGGGTGGACAAAGAAAGCAACCAGTTTCAGGTTTCTGACTGTTCATTTATCGGAAGAAGATAAGCATGCACCCTCAAATCAGCCTGAATATTGAGCACCGCATTTTATTGCTGACCTCATTATCCATTTGTTCCATTTGGAATATGTTCACCCAAACAGACGTGGACCAGTACACCTCATCTGTACTGGATTACATCTCCGAAACCACAGACAGTGTCACCACCCAGAAACGGATCACCATGTACCCCAACCAGAAGCCTTGGATGAACCGGGATGTTCGTCTCCTCCTGAAGGCCCGCAACACCGCCTTTAGGTCAGGAGATGCACACGCCTACAGCACAGCCAGGGCTAATCTAAAGAAGGGCATCAAAAAAGCCAAACACCATTACAAAAAGAAGGTAGAAGAACACTTCTCCAACTCCAACCCCCGACGCATGTGGCAAGGACTCCAGACCATTACAGACTACAGGACCACCAAACCCTCCCCCGCATCCTCTGATGTCTCCTTCCTCAACGAGCTCAACAACTTTTATGCTCGTTTTGAGCGAGGGAACCCCACAACCACAACCAAAGCAGACGTGACGCCAGACCACCAACCTCTGACTCTCTCCCCCACCGATGTAGGAGCGGTGCTGAGCAGGATCAATGTCCACAAGGCTGCAGGTCCTGATGGCATCCCCGGGCGTGTTCTCAGAGCGTGTTCTGGGGAGCTTGCAGGAGTGCTCACAGACATATTCAATCTGTCCTTGGCCCACGCTGTGGTACCGGCCTGCTTCAAATCCACCTCCATCGTCCCGATACCCAAAAACTCCAACCCATCTTGCCTCAATGACTACCGCCCAGTAGCACTCACCCCCATCATCACTAAGTGCTTAGAGCAGCTGGTCCTAGCACACTTCAAATCCTGTCTCCCCCCACCCTGGACCCCCACCAATTCGCATACCGCCAGAACAGGAGCACAGAGGATGCAGTCTCCATCGCACTGCACTCTGTCCTCTCACACCTGGACAACAACAACACCTACGCCAGAATGCTGTTTATAGACTTCAGTTCAGCATTCAATACAATCCACCCCTCACAACTCATCAGGAAACTGACAGACCTGGGCATCAGTTCCCTCATCTGCAAATGGTTACTGGACTTCCTGACCAACCGCCCCCAACATGTCCGGCTGGATAACCACTGCTCATCTACAATCACGATGAACACCGGTGTACCACAAGGCTGTGTGATGAGCCCTTTCCTCTACTCCCTCTTCACCCACGACTGCAGACCTGCTGATGGTTCCAACACCATCATTAAGTTTGCAGATGACACCACGGTGATTGGCCTCATCAGTGACAACGATGAGGCCGCCTACAGGGAGGAGGTGGATCGTCTGGCTGAGTGGTGCGACACAAACAACCTGCTGCTTAACACCGAGAAGACCAAGGAGCTCATCGTGGACTACAGGAGGAATGCTGACCCACATCCACCCATCCACATTAAGGGGACGGCTGTGGAGCGTGTGAGCAGCTTCAAGTTCCTGGGAGTCCACATCTCCGAGGATCTCACCTGGACGACCAACTGCTCCAAGCTGGTCAAGAAGGCTCACCAGCGCCTCTTCTTCTTGAGGACTCTGAGGAAGAACCACCTGTCCTCAGACATCCTGGTGAACTTCTATCGTCTGCACCATCGAGAGCATCCTGACCAACTGTATAACAGTCTGGTACGGGAACTGCTCTGCCTCGGACCGGAAGGCGTTGCAGAGGGTCGTGAAAACTGCCCAGCGCATCGCCGGAGCACCACTTCCTGCCATAAAAGACATCTACAGGAAGCGGTGTCTGAAAAGGGCTGGGAAAATCATCAAAGACCCCAGTCACCCATCACATGGACTCTTCACCCTCCTGCCCTCTGGGAGGCGCTACAGGAGCCTCCGGACTAAGACCACCAGGTACCGGAACAGCTTCTTCCCCACAGCTGTCAGACTCCTGAACTCTGCCTCCTGACATCTGACCCACGTTAACACATGGACTGAACATACACACACCCACAATGGACAACTGTACCCTCAAACACACAATAATAACATGGACTGAACCACCACTCACAACCACTAGCACTTTATATAGCCTCTGTAGGAATTATATCTCACTTATCTTAACTGCACTACTGTATAGCTCTGTGTAAATAATCATTCTGTACATTCGATAATTTTTAACTCCTACAACTGTTTACAACTTGCATAGTTCCCATTTCTGTATAGCTGTATATCTCAGATTCT
The DNA here is from genome assembly GCF_018398535.1 of Haplochromis burtoni. NCBI lineage: Eukaryota > Metazoa > Chordata > Actinopteri > Cichliformes > Cichlidae > Haplochromis > Haplochromis burtoni. The sequence goes on along the minus strand of NW_024582531.1, from coordinate 1,028,251 downwards.
GTAAAGTTATTTATTTCATATTCTGTATAGTTTTTCATATTTATATCCTGTTCATATCCTGTACATAGCTTGTACTCACTACAGCCTGTACATACTTATAGTTATAGAATATTCACAACATACTTCATACCGTGTACATTATAACATACCATAATAGACCCATTTCTGTAATATACTCACATATCTATATTATTGCTAATATATATTGTAATATATCTATATCACTAAAGCACTTCTGGATGGATGCAAACTGCATTTCGTTGCCCTGTACCTGTGCATGTGCAATGACAATAAAGTTGAATTCTATTCTATTCTATTCTAATTCATTTAATTGGGTTTAGTGAACTAGGTGGGAGAATTACAATTTCATACTTGACATTTATGTTTTCTTTATGATTCCCATTAGAATTGAATTCCATGTGCTCAAAATATGTCTACATGTGAATGAATATATGCACACATCCATCTACAGCCAGCGGCTTTTCTATACTTTCTTCAAATATGAGCTAATGTTAGCTAATGTTTGCTAACATTAGCTAACAAATTCTTGCAGATTAGATTAGATAATATACTCACACTTACTTGAACTACAAAAATGAGTCTAAGGCTCTGATTTCTATGCCAATTTACCTTGCAGTATCTTTAAATAATGCTTTAATGGGCTTTTATCAGTTAACTACAGAAACGATAGCAGTAGTGAAGCTGAAAGCTAAACAGCAGGCAGCCCGCATTATGTTTGTACCAAACAACGGAATAGATAAACAGCTATTCAATGACAACCAAGTAAAATTACCTTCATTTATGTTCTATATTTCATGTTTTTGAGGAGTCTGAATGTCCAAATCAGCTAATGGTTGGGGCGTGAAAGAGACTAGCTTTGGAAATTAGCTGTGCCCAAAGAACATGTGACCAAAACTGGCAAGGTGTGTGAGAAGAGAGCAAAAGCGAAAATCAGACAGTAGGTCAAGGCTTTAAATCTGTTTTTTCAAAACTTTTTCTGCTTCTTCTTCTTCTTCTGCGTGGGTAAATTGAATAATGCCCTACAGTCTTCATTTATAACTCCTTGTGTCATCTAAAAGATGTTATCCCTTTCAGATTTAGTACGATTTATTTAAAAAAAAGTTTCATAAATTTTGTGGTGCAATTTTTGTGGTGCAGAACTGCTTTCCCAAATCAAGTTTGGGAATCACTTGTTTTATGTGTTATTTATCAGCTGGCTTTGAACTCACTGACATACATTAATCATAAGCTCCAGAATTTACAGTAGCTGTGATGTTTCATTTTCATATCTGAAAAAAGCAGTTGTATTTAAATTAGAAATTAAACAAGCTTTTGAAGAAAAAAAAAACCCTGACTGTTTTCGAGATCTTTTCAGCATCTTGCCTGATTACAGCATGCTTGCCAGTTGACCTCTGGTTGGTATCACACAGTTCCACTTTGTTTAGAACAGACTCTGAACTAATTATCCCTAAATTACACAAACATATGGCATCTTATCCTATTTCCCAAGTCAGTGGGCGTTATCCTTGAACTGAATTGCAGAGTGTATGGTTCATTGAGGATGACAGTTTGGGACAATATTTACCACTTTAGATCTCCTTCTTCCTTGTCATTGACAGGTAATTAGCGGAGGCCTTTAGGCTGAACAGTGGAGTATTTGCACCTCCCTCTCCCCTCATATAGCCTCTTGTTGCTCTGCAGAGCTCCAGTGTTTTTTAATTATACCCACCCTGTTTTGCGTGGGTGGGTGTGTTTGTTAGTCTGTTTTTTTTTCCTTTTTTTGTGTGTCTTCATGTGTGCGTTTGTGCTTTTTATTTTGGTGTGAGGGTGTGTTTGGATGCGTGCCCACCAGTCGCCCTCCAGGTGAAGACTCTATCTGGGGACTCTGTTGTAGGAGAATAGAGCCGCAGGGCTGCCGCGCAGAAAATGAATCCTCTGTGTGTCAGCACTGGCATCTGAGACCACCAAATATAACCCAGTTTGTCCTGATTCAGTAAACATGGAGCTTTACAAATGCGAATGCCTAATGTCTCAATAATTTGCTTCTAATTGGGATATGTTAGGGATGTGTTGTGTACACTTCCCTAATAAGCAATACAGGATTTCAAGTACTTAACTCCAACACGAACAGTGCAAGGACTCTTCATTAGCTCGTTGACCTGTGTCTCTTTGTACGGGGGCCACAGATTGAGGAAATCCTCCCGCCATATTTGACATGCAAACGACCGGAGGTTAATTGTATGGATGCTGAACTCTGTTAAGCACCAAAGCCAAATGGCAGCAGGCATTAACAGTTATTAAGTATTAAGGTTTTATTAGTTCATGTTAAGCTTCACAATAGGGCGTGGGCGTGTTGTGCATGTGTGCTGGCTTGTGCGGACAGTGCACATGCATCCTTGCGTGTGTGCGTGTGTGTAGGCAAATGGATTTATACATGCTCCGGATTTTGTTTTTGTGCAAACTATTTCCAGCTCATACGGTATGTGTGTGGCTGAGTGTCCATGCAGATGCATTATTCTTCAGCATGAAGGCATATAGAATTTTTACTCCCTCCCAGAGGAATCACATCTTTTTCTCTCTTTGCAGCTCGGTGAAACAAACAGGCCTGTGATGCAGCAGTGAGAGGCCTTGAATGCTAAACACATCATAAGAGAGGAAGGCAGAGAGAGGAGGAGGAGGAGGGCAGGAGGCAAACAGAGAACTGAAATTGGAAAAAAAAAGAAAAAAGAACAAGACTGAGTGCAATACAGCCAAAAGTGACAAATGAAGGACTAGACACAGACAGGTGGACACATCCAGGAAATAGAGAGCAAGAAGTGAGAAGGAGAGACTTAGCAGGAAACAAGAGAGGGTGATACTAAGAACAGGAGAAAGAGAGAGGAGAAATTGTTCCATCAATGACTGGAGATCAGCACACCCGGGGGACTTCTATCCATTTCCACTGAATGAGAGACAGTGATTTATTTCCCTTTTTAGAAGAGCAGAGGAGCTGATCCTCTACTTCCTGTGTAGATTCTGTGCTGGACAAGTTGTCCCCAACTGAATCAATCAGCCCATCCCATCCCCTTAAAGTGCACTCTGGCAACATAAAGGTCATTTCTAACTTTTTTTGTTTTGCTTTTTTAAATTAGAGCCCACATAGCACCTTCACGTTCCTTACTGCCCCATCCAGTTTGTGCTTATATCCCATTAAACATTTTGCTGAATCTTCCAGGATACTCCTGTGTTTTGTGCTGTGCTTACCCAGCCTGTCTGTTGGCTGTGTTGTCCAATGCAGTGTTTTGCTGCTGCATAACAATGTGGGGGTTTTTTTTCATCTCACTCTGCAGCATTGTGTAGAGATGAATGGAGGCATTTGCTCATCTCTGACTATCCCCCCTTTTTTATACATTTAGCCAAGATCTCATTTTCTCTGTGGTGTGACACACTCTCATCAGGAAAGCTGTACCACATACAGACAGCTTTGTCCTGACAGCTTCTGTAGGAAAATGACAACTGGAAGTTTTAGGAAAATAAATCCAATGGAAAATAGGTCATTTTAAATTATATATTGTGTCTGCATCATAATATTGCTTCCTGTCAAAAAAGACTGTGTTTAAAGTATACTGCCCGTAGCCATACTGTAAACCTGCATCACTCTGGGGCTCCTCACATGAGTAGAGATGTTTCCCTGCGTGACATGAACTGACAAAGACTCAGTTGTAAATATGGCATATACTATACTTACTTTAAAAGATATATTACATTCATGTTTAGGGTGATTTTGTGTATTCGGACCTTGCAAAATCTAAAAATAGTCTCGGGAAAACATAAGAGGTCATAAGAGCGCAGATGATGTCAGCTTTTGTTGTAACTTGTATACCATGCCAAGGATTACTTCACTTAGGCATAAGCCAATAACTAAGTGCTAAAGCATAGTGAGTCTGACCTACCACTGTTTGGATCAAGTACATGAAATAACCTTTAGTTAGGTTATTAAACACAAGCAGAAATGACTTGGTAGTTTTCATTATATAGTTCAAGTTAAATTAATTTTTTTGCAATGCAGTAGTGGGAATCCACCATTTAATAAAATTCTGAAGCTTCACTTGGTGCAGGACACATGGTATCGAAGTGGGAATGTGGGGAACAAGACTCTACACTTGCTGGCATATTTGATTTGGTTATCAAGCCTTGTCCCATTGTTAGTGGTCTACAGGAGACATAAAGCTCAGAATAATTAAGAGACACAAGGATTTATTGATCCTAGTAGTCCATATTGGAAAAAAAAACTCAAACAGAGAAACATGAGATCTTTGTTCATGCATTATCTTGTATCCTTGTATCCTGATCCTAGAAAGTTACTGCCAGGGCACTGAAGACGAAGCAAATCTAACTGGAAAAACAGAGCTGTCACACCTATTTGAGCATCTTGTGATTTACAACAAGCTAACATTAGTTTTGTTGACATTGTATTGTAACTTTTCTGCAGCATCTGTAGTTGTCACAATTCACAAACACGGCATTTCATCTTGGATCATAGGAGCTTGTTCAGATAGCATCACTCAAACTTTGTCACCTTGAAATCCGTGTAAAGGCATGGAGTGCTTTCTTTGGGCTGCTATGAATATTTTGTGGCAGTTTCTAAAATTTAGTTGCATTATACATGTATGTATATTTTGTCCCCAATTATCCAAGTAAAATCTAAAATATTTTTTCTTCTCTCACATTGGATGAATCTGTTGCTGCCCTTGAACTATTTTCCTCTATTCCACTTGCTGCACTTGTTAAATTAAGCATCATCATTTTTTATTATTATTATTTTGGAATTACTGGTACTGAAATGCTAGTTTCAGCATCTTTAGTTAAAGCAGATGCTTTTTCAAAAAGACAAGTTCAACCTTAATCTGTGAATTTAAACACGTAGCTCCTCATTTCTCTTGTTGTGAGTAACACAGGTCAGTTGTGCAGTTTCATATGTGGAAAGCCTAAATATCAGGGGAAAGCAAGTATTCTTGATCTTTCATGCATGCATGGAAAGCCAAAAGTAAGGGAGCGTAGCTGAATGACCACCCGACAGAACAGAGCTGGCATGGTGGTGGGTTGCAAAGCAGCTGGCAGAGTCAGCAGGCTAACACACCTTCGTTAGAATGCTTCATGTGAGATTTGCCAACAGGATGTGCAGAAGCATATCAGCAGAGTTTCAATACTCTATAACAGTAGTTTGTCCTGTGATAGACTACTGACCTGCCAGAGTGTACCACCTCTCACCTAGCGTGAGCTGAGATAGGCTCCAGGTGCCCCACAATCTGGATGGATGGATGGAGCTTAGTTTGTTTAGAGACAGACACTATCTTTTCTTTTTAAGATTAGGCTTAAAACTTTCCTTTTTGCTAAAAGATATAGTTAGGGCTGGACCAGCTGACCCTGAATCCTCCCTTAGTTATGCTGCAATAGGCATAGGCTGCTGGGGGACTCCCATGATCCACTGAGTGTTTCTTCTTCAGTCACCTTTCTCACTCACTATGTGTTAATAGACCTCTGCATTGAATCACACTTGTTATTAATCTCTGTCTCTCTTCCACAGCATGTCTTTTATCCTGTCTGCTTCTCTCGCCCCAACCAGTCGCGGAGGATGGCCCCGCCACTCCCTGAGCCTGGTTTTGCCGGAGGTTTCTTCCTGTTAAAAGGGAGTTTTTCCTTCCCACTCTCGCCAAAGTGCTTGCTCATAGGGGGTCATATGATTGTTGGGCTTTTCTCTGTATGTATTATTGTAGGGTCTACCTCACAATATAAAGCGTCTTGAGGTGACTCTTGTTGTGATTTGGCGATGACAGTGCAGAAGAGAGGCAAAGAAGTGATTACAGGCAGTTGATGCTGAAGAAAGTCTGATGTTCCAGTAGAGAAGTGATGGTCGTAGATGCACAATTTCCACTAGGAAGCTGAAGCTCACTTGTGAAAAGAATATTGCCAGTCAGTCATTTATCATAAATCAGTCTGTGATTTAACATTACAAGTCAGCACATACAACAAGTATAACATAACATTAACTAAGTTAATCACAGACACAGAACGGACAAGGATCTCCAGCAACTTTCGCCAAAATTCAAAATCAAAAAACTAATAATGGAAAGTGAACTGTGATCTGTTCAGTGACCTCTGAAAAATCATAGCATACAGTCATAAAAATGTACACACCAATCTGTTTTTAATCATGAAATAAAATGATGACTACCATGACAGGTAAGTCTCCTGCTGTTATTGTTTTTTACAAACTTTTATGAACTACCTTCAGGATTACATCTCCAGCAGATAAATTCCTCCTTTAAAAAAGTAAAGATAAAAAAAAAATCTCAGGCAAACTGAAAATTGAATAGTTGTTGACATTCAGGTTTTCAGCCAACAATAGCAATATGGTTTTTATCCCAGTATAACTCTGAAAGTGAATGAGTCATACATTTCCTCCTCAAATACACAACTCACTCAGCCAGCACTAAGACTGGCCAGTACTGGAAGCCTATTGTACTGGGCAGCTGCCAGCTGTCACCACAAATCTAAGGCAAAACAAAACAAAAAGCAAAAAATCCACCGTGCGGTTGAGCATACTCGAGTATTACATCACCCGATCACCTGAACAGTTTAAATGGCTTTCTCAACTTAGCGACAGCCGTTGACATTTCATCTCTGAAGCCAGTTAACTGTGTCTTCAGTTTGACATGACATTAAGTTATTATGGTGATCTCACGAGTTGGGCTACCTGCTCTGCTACAGTCAGATGGCATTCATCACCCAGTGCCCTGTCACTGGCACCCCTGGCAGTAATAAAGAAGCACGCTTTAGCACTGGCATTTTACAATCTAGACACCAGTAACCCGCTCGCATTTCATATTCGCATAGTTGTCTGATCTTTTGAACTTTGTCCCTTTATCTCTAGAACACACACACACATGCACGCACAGGCGCACACTTCTGAATATAAGACGTTTTGATTTTACACGAAACTCGTTGCAGGGGTTAAATAATACTTAATTTTATTAATAATGTTAAACATCTCTTGTGTCAGATGGCGTGCAGAATATTACAGCACTACTGCTCTGCTCTCTACGCACACTATGATGCCATTAATATTAATTGTTTCATGAATTGCTGTCATAATAGCAAAACAGCTCACAAAACCCGATGTGCATATTTTAACTCTTCCTCTCACTCCCTGCTGCTCTCTCGCCTCCTCCCTTTGTCCTTCTTTGTGGCTAAAAGCAGTAAAACACTCAGCCAACTAAGTTTGCCTCCCATGTGCTGGTTAATCTGGCCTGTCTAGCGTTATCTTCCACCTTTTGTTTCTGGTCCACAAATCAAAGCTCGATCGACTCCTATTTCTATCATCTCCTTTCTCCCCCCTGTCCTCCCCTCATGCCCCGCAGCAAGCGCCTCCTTCTCTAAGAAAAGTAGGGTGCAGCAGCAGGGAGTCCTTTGCAATTCTTCTGTGTCTCGTCTCATCAGCCCCACCACAACGCTGTGTTTCTCTCAGCCTGTTCCGTGCTGCTTTCATGTGGCATCCTGCACTTTGCGGATGTAATTAAATGCATGCTGATAGAGCATCAGGTTGCTGGTAAAGCTGGATGTCCAAGGTCAGGCTCTTAGTGTTTGACAGCTGTGCAGATAAAATCAAGAGTAAACAATTGGCTGCAGACTTTTATAAGATATGTTTCCTCATAAAATTCAGCTGTGGACTTATTGCAGCGTTTGAAATCCACATATTTCTTGCAACACATAAAAAAAAAAGCTTTTTTGGTCATCTGCACTCTTTCTTGCACTCAGCTGCTTGAACGCAGCTTTTTGCCATATGGTGATGTAAAGTGCTTGTTAAGAAGTGCTGAAATATGTGGACAGATGTTTTAGACATGTATGCTACGTGTGTTCGGGACAGCATGCCATATGCTGCTGAGTTGGTACTCACACAGTCTGTACCTGCGAGATTGGTGGGCACAGGCAGCGACGTCTTTCCTTTGATGAATGAAATCCAAATCTCTCCTCACCCTCATTTCTTATTTTCACTCCCCTTCACTGTCATTTTGAAGCCATCCCTCTTTTAGGATCTTTTTCTCTAACTTCCCCTCACTTATATCAGCTCCATCCACATAGTTTTTTCTGTGATACCCTTGAAAAGAAGAGGTTTCGTTGAAGAGGGGGCCTTTTTTTCTAATTACTCTGTGGTGTGTTTGCATGTTGCACCATCTGTGAAGCTTCTGCTGTTCCCTCAATTAGAATTCTTAGATCGACGAGATTGGAGTTTTACTGCACTGCCAGTGTTTGCTCAGATGGAGTCTGCTGCAAAAGCACCGACTTTCACAGCTTATAATTACAGTAAAACTGTGCTCCTCTCTCAACAGTGGGATATCACTCTCTCTCTGTATATTTCTCTCTAATTATTGTTATTCCTCATGTGGAAATAGTAGTTTTCACCCCCTATTGTATCTGTTACTGCACTGTGCAAAGCTGTAAATTTGGCATAGCAGTTACAAGTCCTCCCACAGTGTCCATAATTTTGGATTTACTGAAACAATATAAGCTGCTTATTTTGGATGATGCACACACAGACGCAGAAACAAACACACGTACACGGGATCTAAGCCTCGTGGAACGCTATGTTTAGAAGTTATCCATGGGTCCTTAAGGGTGCCCATCACCAAAACTGTTTGGGTACCGCTTAAACAAACTGAACGCTTAGCCATTTCTGGTTGGTTTAGTTGTGGTGCAAACAGTCGCAGTCTGATGCAGACTAAACAGTTATACTAGTGTTGATTGTTGTCCTAGCAAAATAATGTGTTTATATGAAAGCAAAGCAGCACCTTATTTCACACACTGTGTGCTTACACCCCACTCCTTAATAATTAGTTATTATTAATCTCTGGCTTTCTTCCACAGTGTGTTTTTTATCCTGTGTCAATCCCCTCGTCCCTGACTGGTCGCAGCAGATACCTGCACCTCCCTGGGCCTGGTTCCGCTGAAGGTTTCTTCCTGTCAAAAGGGAGTTTGTCCTTCCCACTGTCACCAAGTGCTAGAGATTTCCCTGTATTAGGGTCCTTACAATATAAAGCAATATAAACAATGTAGAGTGATTTGGTGTTGGATGAATACAATTGAATTGAATATATAACAGCTTCACATCATGTCAAATTAGTTTTCTGTGCTAT
>NW_024582531.1:975722-1018778 GCF_018398535.1 Haplochromis burtoni | reverse complement strand
GCGCTGGGCTGTTCAAATCACGGACAAACAGTATCCCACATTCGTGATTTTTAGTTCACAAACACTTCTTGTAATGACTAACTATTCCTGACATTTTGGAGATGTGCATACTATACTTTATACAGTAAAGTTACAGCGGGATACAAATAATATCAGGCTGATCCTGCCACGATTTGTTACCCCGGTTCAAATCACGGACAAACGTAGCGTAAAAGAGTTAGTAGTTTATTTTCTTACTACCTGTAATTTATTGCAGATTACTTGTATTTGCTTAATTGTTTGCTAAATGTTTGAGGTGTGAAATAAACCGCAATGGAGCAAAATATGGGTGTGTGTGGTTGGAGGATGTGTGCGCACGTGCACACGGGGGGGACGCGAACATTTTTCTTATAAAACAAAGGGGGGCCCAGCAAAAAAAGTATGGGAACCACTGCCATAGGTAGGGTGCACCCCAGACAGGTATCACACATGTCAATTTAGAACCAATTAACCATTGGAGGAAGTCAGAGAAAACCCACACATATATGGGGAGAACCGCCAAGCACCACACAGAAATGCCCTGTGGGGGATTTGAACCCAGGACCTTCTTGTTCTGAGACAACAGTGCTAACCAGCACACTACACATGTGCTGCTCTCTGTAAGTTGGTGGCTTCTTCTTGAAAAGTAAAAATCTAGTGGCAAAAAAGTGAGAGTTGTTAGTTTTGTTTTGTTTTTCAGTTGTTACATTTACCCTAGCTTGTGTTCACTGACAGTGATAGTCACATCGAGTGACAAAGTTGTAAAAACTCATTGTAAAAGCAACTTTTTCAGTTTCAGTTTGCTTTGATAATGTTGTATGACAACAAAAAAACAAAAAAAGAACAAACCTCACATTTGCCAAACAAATATATGATTTGGATTTGTATCAGGTCACAATCAAAGCTAAAAGACAGAACTGTAACTCAAAATCACACTTTCCATTTTAATGATACAATAACAAGAAGAATGTCGGCAGCTTTTTATTTTAGTTTCCTTTGACTGGACATCACCATTTGAATGTTTGTCTGAGATCTGTTAGATTTCCAAGAGTTTGTGTTCTCAGAAATGGAGTCTTTGAAAGATGCTTATACTTGTCAACCAACAGTTGCAAGTTCTTGATAGTGCTGAAAAAGAGCTGAGAATAAATCAAAGTCTAAACTCATGCCGAGATTACAATTTCAGAAGCTGGAATCAAATTGGTTCCGATCCCCTCTCTGGTACAATGACAGCTCCACTGTACTCTGTCCATTTAATGAGCTACTTGGGGGCCTGCTGACTTTTATTTACTTGCACTGCTGTGAGTCTAATTGTGATCGTAAATGAGCTAAGCATGAAAAACCATCTCTGCTTCAGGGGAAAGCAAACAAGTTGTAGGTAGAAAGTGCAGACTTGCTGGACAAGTGCTCCAAATACAACTGAATATCATGTCTGTGAAACATAATGCAATCTCCAATTTAATTGAGTTCAACCTGGCGCTAAATTTAGTGCCAAGTTAGCACATGAGTAATTGTGTATGTACAGTATATCTTATATACAGTAGATGCAGTAAAATATAGACTCACGCTTATACAACAATGCAAAAATGAACCCTTTGAGGAAGCACTGGTGAGGAAAACCACCACAGACAGGACCAGGCTTAGGAAGGGGAGCTATCTGCCTAGACTGGTTAGCATGAGGGGGGAGGGAAGAGAGGAAAGAAAAGCTCTGAGAAATAGCAGGGGAAAAAAGTATCATAATAAACACTTGGCATCGTAAAGATTTATAAGCTATGTTAAGTCAGGCTCGAATGAGACCGGCATCATCTTTAAGTGGGTGAATTAAGCTTTTCAAAAGGTGCAGCTAGCTGTGATGCAGTAGTTTGTGGCTGCATAACAAACCCCCCCACCTAGTTTTCTTTGTAGGGCACATTTCAACCTTGTACCAGCATACATTATACAGAGGGTGATGCTGCATCCAGTATCCACAATACATGTATTATTCTGTGCTATCACTACAGAAAGATGGAATCCTCCGTCCTCATTCACACTCACCTCTTGAGTTCATTGCTGCGCCTGCCCAACTGCTCCTTCTGCAGTCTACTTCTCCCACATACGCCTTCACAAACACCCTGTTATCATTTTGGAGTCAGACTCGGAATGCACATTAGCTGTCCTCCGCTGCATAAATACAAACCATTTGCTGTAGTTTTATTGTCCAGTTTAAGGGGCTGTCTATAAATTTATGCTTTCGGGGACTGCATCATGGTTATTCAGTCTGAGTGTAGATTGGGGGGGGAGTGCAGAACACTGTGAATAGTCCATGGGTAGTGCATACTCACACGATGGTGCATTTGGGAGTGTCGTTGCAACAGACTATGGGTTCCCTTCTTTTTGGTTACTGGCCACGCTGTTGAGAGACTGTAATCGTATTATTCTTCTCTGTACCAAAGTAAAGTTAGATACTGCTGTGCGATACTGGACATTTTGGTACCGATGTCAATATTTTTACCAATAAAGCCAACTTATGTGGGGGAGCAATGTATCATGATTTATGAGATGAAACATCATCAACTTGCAAATTTTAATGTGTTTTGAAACTGTGTGATTTGAAGCGCTGGAATGTAAATGTGCCTGTCTCTAAAGCATTTTGGGTCAGCTTCTGGTGTTCAAATGTTCTACAGACTATAAATAAAATAGTCAACATTAAAAGGTTCAGACATTTTTCATAGAGCATGTTTGGAGTTAAATTTTTTTATTATCCAAAAGATTGTTTATTTAACACAATTCACTGGGTTACATACTCAAATTAGAGGATAGAGATAAAGTATCGGTCCACTACAACAGCAGCGTTGGCGTTGACCTCTAATGTTAGACATGTTAGACGGTTCCTAAATTCCACATTTGAACAACTATGCAGTGAATGGTGCAAAGCATGCATTCAGGCAGCTCAACCTGCCATTGTCACATAATTATAAAGTTCCTTGCTCTCCTCACGTAATATACAGGTATGCAAGTTGCAACCATGTTTATGTTGCGTCTTCTCATCCATCCCTCATTTTCGGCTTCATAAAACCAAGATGGCAATATTAAAAATGCTAAAATAAAGGCTTCAGAATAGTTCATGAAACAATTACTGATCTGTATTTCCACATTATAAAATAGGTATTTTTGTTGCTATGTGGGGATATATAAGGTTTTATAGGTCTGTATTGTCAACTGCATATTACAAGGCAATGAATCTTAGGTGATATAGTTTAATGTAGATGTATGGTAAGAAGCATTTTAAGTAATTGTTTATTCTAGGGAGTAAATAAGTAAAATAAAAGACTGTTTCTCTTTCACTGTGTTACCTTTTATGTATTTCTATCCAGCTTCCAATGATACCTGCATTGAAATGGCTAGCATGCTAACTCTGTTTAGTCTAATAGCTACCTGCTGTAGATGTGGAGCAGGAGGGAACTGCATTAATTACAACAGAGAAGGCTGATCTTGTTCCACAGGACTGGAATGCTAATACCTTATCAGGCCCAGCACATATGACTGTAGTTGCAGAGGGCAGGCAAGGAAATACCTGAGGAGCTGTTCAAGGCTGTTTTCTGAGTGAGTGTGTATGTGTGTGTGTGTGTGTGTGTGTGTGTTTGTGCACCTTATAGTGACTTTAGAATCGGACTAATGTCAGATGTCACAGCTGATTCTAAACCCGATTATTTGTGTTGTCTGGAAAATGTAAGCAAAACAAAAATGTTGGCTGGAACGATCACATTTTTTATTTGATATGAAGGAAGATATCTTTCTTGTGCATGAGTTCGGTTTTTTTTGTAGCTCCACCCCCAATTATTTCAAATCAAAATCAAAATCTTTAAAACCATTTTTAAATATATCAATGAATTTTTACTTTTACCATCCAAAAGGATTGATCAAATTGTAGCTATGCACTGTAGCATTTTATAAACTCTAGACTGTTTTTTAGCAACAGGTTTGGTATGCTAGTTAGATTAACTTGCTAATAAACTACTGTGTGTGTGTGTTCATACCTAAAAACCCGAGTGAGTAGTTAAGGCCTGTGGCACATGAATAAATTGTATTACAGTTTAGTTTGACAAACAATATGTGTTTTGGCCTTTTCTTGAGATTTCTATAAAATTTTTAAATTGATTATTGATGATTTCAACCAGATTCCTGGGTAAAGTCTGCAATTATCTTGGTCTGTCTCTTCCATGCATATACTCTTGACGACACCTAGTATAAGGTAGGACACTACTGCATTATAAAAGTTCATTAAAGAGAATAATTGAACCGAGTGCACAATATCTGCTACCAAGCCAGATCGCAATCAGTGTCAGGCTATGGCCCACTGTGACTAACTTCTTTCTCATGCTAATTAAAGCCATCAAGGCACCGTAATTACCAAATTACAATGAATACACAGCAACTCGTATGGGTGACACCAGTACAGAAATATCAAACATGCTAAGCAGTTACCAGGGAATGGTTCTTTCACTCAAGTAAACAGAACAAAAGTTTAGAAAAAAAATATCCTCATCCATTCTTCACAGGCACACCTGTCTGACTGTACTGTTAGGAAGAGGATGTGTAGAATTCTCTAATTATCCTTGCTGCTGTGAGCTTGTTCTTTCTGTTCATCCCTCTCTCACATGCATTGAAGTGTGCAACCTTTTCCCCAGCTGTGTAATCCAGTGTGGCGCTACTCTGTGCTCTCCTGAAGAGCATAAGCAACTCCCAGCCCCACTAATCCATACTGGAGCTCTCAACTCTTTCTATGCACGGCACCCGACACGAATCCTAAGACGAAGGATCATCTATGTGTATTTGCCAGAAGCTCGGCTCATCTCGTTAGCTGCCTCCCTTCCTTAGTGTTCATGCTGCCTGCAGCCATATTGTTCTGCCTCTGCGCAATGGCATATATGTAGGTGAAATGCAAGACAAATGCTTTAGAGTTTCGAGTTAAAAAAATGTTCCTGGTTGGTAAGGGAAGCCACCAGCCAAAAGTTCAACCACTTTTTACTATTGACAAGTAAGGATAGATAGCAAGCATTTGTAGTTTTTGGATATATGGCAGGCATGAGCTTTTTAGTGGCTCTTCTTCTCACCTGCAGCTCAATGAAGATCCTTTCACCAGAGGGTTTCAAGGAATTTTCATTGATTTTTCATCATAATTTGAGTGAAATGGCCTTTCAAATAGACCAGAATCAGAGGTGCCACAGTAGATTTGAGATGAAAACAATGACTTCTATGAAGTCTCCCAACAGAGAATACCCCAAAATGATTAATTAGTAATGATAATCACAAATCTGCAGGCTGTGATGTTCCCAAAGTCAGTTTATTGCTTTATTTATGATGTAAGAAAACTCCTGTGTGATGAGTTATTTAATGCTTGTAACTTATGGTTTAATAAAAGATGTTCAATTGAGTGTTGCTACGCCTTCAGGTTCTGTATTTGATAAAATAATCATTAACTGCATATACTGAATTTGAATTCAAGGCTGAAAACCCGAATGAGCAATAATCTTGACATCCCTCAGCCTTCTCTCTTCTTCTGACCGCCCCCTATAACCGGGCAACTGAATTTTATCTATAGAGAAGCAGGTGCACAGTGTGTGCCTCGCCAAGAGATGCACATAGGTGCAGGAGTGAGACAGTCGTGTCTGATGTGTGGACCTGAGAGGTCCATCAGCTCACCCCTGGTTGCTTCAAGTTGACTGTTTGCAGTAGGCAAAAAGCTCAGATCCCTGAGAAATATCTATGGGCAGCCCACTGGCAGATCACCATGATGGACAGTACAACAAAGATGTCCCATCAAGTTTGAGTCTCAGTGTGTATGACGGTGTACCTGTCTGACAAAAAACCCTGATCCACTGCTGTCTTGTCTCTGTTTGGGGAATAATTAATAGTTATAAGTTATTCATGAAGCTCTCTTGTTTTCAGGATGGTTAAAGATTCTGCTTTTCAGTGGAGTTGCAGGTATTTAGTAGTTGCAGAGGAGAGACCTCAAACATAAAACTGATGAGCCATACCAGGAAGCTAAAAAGAGTTGTTGAAGCTGGATTGGGAAGAGAGGTGACATCAGCGAGCAGCAGTATGGAGAAAGACCACTACAGATGTGATGTTTGCTTTGAGAATGTTGATGGAGAAGTACAGATAAGGTCAGGAAGAGCTTCAATGTGTCTTGTGGATCTAGAGAAAGCATATGATAGGGTGCCAAGAGAGAAACAATAGTGCTGCATGAGGAAGTCGGGAATGACAGAGAATTATGTGAGACTGGTGAAGGACACGTATGAAGACAGCGAGACAGTGGTGAGGTGTGCGGTAGGAGTGACAGATGGGTTTCCAGTCTTGTTTGCAGTGCTCATGGTAAAGGTGACAGATGAGGACTCTGTGGTCTGTGATGTTTGCATTGTGATCTGTAGTGAGAGGAGAGAGCAGGTGGAAGAAAGCTTCAAAAGGTGGAGGTATTCTCTGGAGAGAAGATGGATGGAAGTCGGTAGAAGCAAGAAAGAATACATGTGTCTGAATGAGAGGGACACGGGTCTAAAGGTGAACGTACAAATAGACAGATAAGTTCAAATCCCTGGGGTCAGCCATCCAGAGCAACAGAAGAGAGTGAAGGCAGGGTGAAGTGGGTGAAGTCTCAAGAATGATATGTGACAGAATGATAGCAGTGAACAGTGAAGGATTACAGCATGGTACTGAGACTTGTATGATGTAGGATGCAGGTCTGATGTATGATGGTGGCACTGACAAAATAAGTCATGGTGATCTCTGGAACATCTGGAAGTTGCATATTTTATGCAACTTCCTAAACACTGAAGTCCTGGGAAAATCTGGCCAGAACTTCAGCCAACACTGACAAGTTATTGTTTGTATATATAAGCTCATGTTACAATGTTTGTTTAAAATGATTAGCGCACAAAGAAGGCTTACATTTGCCAGTGAGTACAAATCATTACGGAGAGCATACTGCATTTTTTAAGTATGTAGCATGGATTTGGGTGGGAATGTAGTCATTCTTCCCACTGCTAAGTTGTTCAAAATCTAGTCTTAGATGGGCAGATACATGACAGAGAGGTCATTTCGGCAATCTAGCTGAAATAGATTGGGAACAACAGTCTGGGAACGCAGTTTTGTTCCCAGCCGAATCGCCACTGGGTTCAAAGGTTGACCTGGAGTCAGTCTGTCGGCTTTTTACTTCAGTGTTGAGAAGGTTTCTTGTGTGACAGTCGTGCATGATCTGTTTGGACTGAGGTTTGGCAGGTGTATGGGTGATCACACACACACACACACACACACACACACACACACACACACACACACACAGGTTTTAGGGGTCACAACAGTCTAAATAATTCACCTCACAGACCTGCAGAACAAGGTGTTTCTGACTGGAATGCAGTACCTCTCCTTTCTGAGCTGCTTCAACAGCGAGGCAGGCAGACAGTGAGATGTGTTTCTGTCCAGGCCACTGGACAGTGGCCCTTCATAATTCATGAGAGTTTGATAAGGAACTAAAAGCTTTCCCTTACTTAGACAAAAAGCAGGTGACAGAAAGGTAAAGAGAAAAGGGGCCAGATGGCTGAGAGGAAAGAGAGTCCATCAGGTGGAGAGATTAAGGTGTATAGAGCCAAGACACCGAAAGGCAGAGAAAAGGTGAGGGTAATTATAAGTGTGGAGGACTGAGAGGAAGAGACGAGGTAAGAAATAGAGACAGAGGTAGGCATAAATAAAGCATGAATGAAAGAGGGGGAGTGAGTGAATTTAAAGTTCTTTTTCTTTTCATTGCGCACACTCGGGTTGCCATTCCCACCACATATCCCGAGATGCTGTGTTGTGCCACAAGAGAATATAGGGAGAAAAATAGTCCACCACTGAGTCATCCTGCACAATAACCTGCATAAAACCTTTGACCAGCAATGACTCAAGAAGAAACACATTTTCTACAAGAGGAGCATTTCAGAAGGACATATCCATTCGAAAAAGATCTTCTCCAAGTGAATTTAAATAGGATGATTACCATGGACGACAGGTAGATAGATAGCCCTGAACACACTTCTGAATAATACAGAAATTGTGACGCCTCCTCCATCCCCCCTGAGCGCTCTGGTTTTTGCAGTTCTTTCTGGGCCTCTGTGTCCTTGGCTCTGCTTCAGTGGCAGTGTGCGATCATTAGAGCTCTTTGCTCCTGGCAGCCACACAGTGGTCCGAGGATCTGGCTGTTGTCTGAAAACCCCTGGAGGACGAAGCAGCAGCCAATCCCACTGGACTACAGGAGGAGAGGAGGTGTGAGCCACGCTCCTTTTGCAATGATTGGTGCATTGTTTCAAGGCAATAGCTGCCTGGCAGATTGACTGAGTGGGATGCATTGAAAGACGGTGATAGGAAGGGTAGAAGGTGAGCAGTGAGGGATTGAGGATAAGAGAAACAGACAGGAAAAAAAGCAAGTGGCTGCTGCCTACTGCACTTTTAGACATTTCTTTGCAGTTGTATTTTGGAGTTTTGGAGAACATTTGATGAGATCTGGATGAATAGAGAGGTAATTTTCCACATGTAAATTTCACTTATTTAGAGATTGCATACATTTTTTTTGTTTACACATATTCTTTTAGGAAAACATTTACACCTCCTTATTAATGTAGTTAACCAATCAGCCACACATTGACAAAAAAAATGCAGAAATAAAGTCAATTTTCACCTTACATATAACTGATTTTAGCATCACTGACTGCATCATGATTATTAGACAGGCTTGTTTGATGGTTTCTAAAACTGCTGATTGCCTTCACCGTTACAGTCTCTATGGTTTACATGGAATAATAAACAAAAAATAAATAAAACAAAGAAAAACTTAGCGAGTAGCAGTTCTGCTGATGAACTGTCACTGAGTTGTGTGATAAAAATGTGACCTAATTAACTAACTTAACTTTGATTCTACCACAGAGCATGAAACAACCCATGTAGGCATTATTGGAATCACATCTAATAGAGCTGACTTAAAACAGCCCAAAAAAGTCCATGTTAGGAAGCAAAAACACTCAAATTTCAACCAGGGGACCAGAGTCCAGCTCTCATCTGCAAGCATTTTAGTTTTCACTGTTAGGCAGGAAAAGCGGGTTCAAAGACTGCACACTTACCAAAAGCTGAAGGCTGGAAAATGTATCCCGCTCAGATGAATATCGAACTGCACTCACACTGCAGATTTGGCATCAGCAGCACTGACTCTGTGGATCCCGTCTGGCTTGTGATGGAGTAATGCTGATTGTTTCTTTCTTACACTTTGGGGCACTTAATACAGGACAGTCATGCTTTAAATACCACGGCCTACATGAGTCTTTCTAGTAACCATGTGCAAACTCTATAGCACCAGTTTACCATCTTCCAGCCAGCGGGCAGAGCAACAGTTCCTGCCTTGACCTGTTTTTTGTCTTTGGAAACACCAAACACTGGGTCAAAACTCCCTTTGCTCTCAGAGCAAAGTCCTCCGTAAGGCTAGTTTACCAAACTAAGGATGGTAGCTCAGGATGGCAGTGTTTGGACTTTTTAACTTGATGAAACAGGGTTGTGATAGCCACAGGCTCTCACCACTGTGACAGCGTGGGCACTTTGTGTGGAGCTGGACTGGCTATAATGCAGAACACCTGGTCAGTGTTTTGCAGGGTCACTTTAGTCCTACAGGCACACACCAAATCTTCCATTTATTTGCTTTAATTTACACTTAAAACACACAGCTCATATATGCCCATGCATTTCTTTACACTACAGGGTGGCCTATTTATATGGATACACCGTAATAAAATGGGAATGGATGGTGATATTAAAGTCCTGTTTGTGGCACATTAGTATATGTGAGGGGGCAAACTCCTCAAGATGGGTGGTGACCATGGTGGCCATTTAGAAGTCGGCCATCTTGGATACAACTTTTGTTTTTTCAATAGGAAGAGGGCCATGTGACACATCAAACTTATTGGTAATGTCACAAGAAAAACAATGGTGTGCTTGGTTTCAACGTAACTTTATTCTTTCATGAGTTATTTACAAGTTTCTCTTTGTTCACAGCCATTGACATGTCGAAGAGGTTAACACGTGAGGAGCGGATCGAAATTGTGTTGATATCTGGTGAACGCAGTAACCGGGTCATTGCAGCAGATTTCAATGCAAGACACCCTACGAGACCACCCATCTCCCATGCTACAGTCAGCAAACTGCTTGCTAAGTTTCGTGAAACTGGTTCAGTGTTGGATTTGCCAAAATGTGGATGCAAGAAAGCTCACAGCGTAGCACTCGCCGCATGTCACTGGAGAGTGGCATTAGTCGAACATCCCTTCAGCGGATATTAGCTACTCACAAATGGCACCCTTACAAACTCCAGCTACTGCAGCATCTCAACGAGGATGACCCAGATCGGCGCACAGAATTTGCAGAATGGGCAAAACAAAAATTGGAACAGGACCCTCAGTTCACGCAGAAGATTTTGTTCAGTGATGAGGCAAACTTTTATGTGAATGGTGAAGTTAACAAACAAAACCACCGCTATTGGTCTGACACTAACCCACATTGGATGGATCCCTCCAAGACTGTTGGAACAACAAAAGTGATGGTTTGGTGTGGTATATGGGGTACAACGATAGTGGGTCCATTCTTCATCAATGGAAACCTCAAGGCCACTGGATATTTGAAATTGCTACATGATGATGTGTTTCCCTCTTTATGCACTGAAGCTGGCACGTTCCCTGAGTTTTTCCAGCAAGATGGTGCACCACCACATTATGGGTGCCAGGTCCGAGCATTCCTAGATGAACAGTTTCCTGGAAAGTGGATTGGTCGTCGTGGGCCAGTTGAATGGCCCCCAAGGTCTCCCGATCTGACCCCCTTAGACTTTTATCTTTGGGGTCATCTGAAGGCAATTGTCTATGGTGTGAAGATACGAGATGTGCAGCACCTGAAACTACGGATACTGGATGCCTGTGCTGGCATTTCTCCTGCGGTGTTGCTATCAGTGTGTGAAGAGTGGGAGAAGAGGGTTGCATTGACAATCCAACACAATGGGCAGCACATTGAACACATTTTATAAGTGGTCAGAAACTTGTAAATAACTCATGAAAGAATAAAGTTACGTTGAAACCAAGCACACCATTGTTTTTCTTGTGACATTACCAATAAGTTTGATGTGTCACATGGCCCTCTTCCTATTGAAAAAAACAAAAGTTGTATCCAAGATGGCCGACTTCTAAATGGCCACCATGGTCACCACCCATCTTGAGGAGTTTGCCCCCTCACATATACTAATGTGCCACAAACAGGACTTTAATATCACCAACCATTCCCATGTTATTACGGTGTATCCATATAAATAGCCCACCCTGTACTTATACTAAACTTCACACTTTGGCATCTTTTTGTCATATATTTCAGTAAACATTTGTTAATTCCTCATGAGCTGGCTCCTTTTCTTGTTGTCGTCTCTAGAGCTTTAATTTTCCTTTGACTATGCAGCAGATATCAGTGGAGATGGAAGAAGGTGAGTGTCAGCCAATGGTGTGAGCTTTACCTACTGGAGTATGTCTTTTGGGTGTTGTGTATGTTAGTGTGGAGGCACAGCGGAGTATCTCTTTCCGTCTTCACTCACATTGTTCAGCAGCATTTCTTTGGTTTGGGGGATGGTTGTCAATATTCTGTTCACCTTTACGAGACCAGCAGCTGTAACCACGCTTAATTAAACTTCAGCATAACTGGAGGGTTGAAACAATGCTTTGACTTTGTATTGTGTGGAATACGATGGGTGGCACGGGTTTATCTTTTTCTCCGGCCATTCCTTATCTGGAAACAGAGCGTGTGTCGGTCATGGCTCACTACTCAAACACAGCACACTGGCAAATCTCATTAGCTGTCAACATTTCAACACTACCAAATAATCTAAGTAAACTAATACTGTGAATATGTACCGGACATCAGTGAATTATTATTTTAGAGGCTACCCAGCTAGATTAGAGGGTCAGTTATTCTGTGATTTATACATTTAAGCAGTTAAAACGTTCAATAAAGTATCTCTTACTCTTTTCATTATCATGCGCATCCAACGTTCATATGGTCGACACGTTTGCCAACCTACCTCAAAAATGTCGCTGACAAACTGGCAATGTTTCATCACTGCCACTGACTTTTATCTTACTGTCCCAGTCACACAGGATAAGGGACTGATGGGTGACCCCTGGAAACCATGGTTGTTGGGGTAGAAAGTGTATTTGTTGACAGGTTGGCGAGTGATTACTGGAAGTTGCTACCAGTTGATAGGTGAAGTTGGTTGCTATGAGAAACAGTAAAAGTTGCAGCTTTTGCAATGTTTAACAATCAGTAAGGCACAATCTTTACTAGGATGTTTATTATTTCCTGTTTGCATTGCACTCTTCACACCTTCACTGCCACTCGGCCAGCAGCTGGTGACCATTTGCAGAGATGTCTGCATCTTCCCCGCAAACTATAGGCAACTGCAGCAATCCTTTAGTAATCAACGAATTCACAAGGACAGTGCAGCACACTCTTTGTGTCCAATTTCACCTACGTAGCAACAGTGAAAAACCTCAAGCAACTACTGTTGCTGTGTGTCTGAGGCCTAGGAGAAGAGACTCTTGATCCACACACAGATAGCAAATTATGGAAATTATGGGAGGTGGAATAACTATATAAATTCTATAAACTCTGATGCACAGGCTTAAATCCGGAAAGAAATAATGCCATGCTCCACTGAGACTAGGATAGAGATAGAGATGCAAGGCTTTATGTAATGATTAAAAAAGTCCATAATGCAGTATTTTAATTCTCTACATGTTGTTTTGTGTCTTTATGGGGCAACAGACTATATGAAAATGACACAGCTATGTGACATGGAGAGCTCTTATTTCCTCATTCCTTAGGACATCTCCTGTCACATCCCATTATGATGCAGCAGCTCTGGGAATAGAAGAGGGCCTGACAGACTGAGATGAATTTAGATGTAGCGATCTTGTCTGGGATAAGCTTTAATAGATTACATTTTATGGTGATGTGGCCTGTCCCTTGTCGTGCAATGTGCACTTATCCTTTACACATGCATGGTCTCACATGCACAAACCCACAATCCCAAACAAACACGCACCTGCCCGCTCTCATCAAGACTCTATGTGTCCCTATCGCTCCCTCTCTGTCTATTATGCTGCTTCATCTCTGCACCGTTTGGCTCTCGCTCCCCACCTGTGTCTCCTCTCTGATGAGATTTAGAAGCTTCCTGAGTGACGTGTCCATTTGCCTTGACGTTAAGGAATCAGACGGGCTAACGCTAACGACACCCTAACTGCCTAGATTGAATATGCTGTTGTTCAGATTTGCCCTTGTCTCTTCACTCTATTTTTATCAGGACATCGCCCGGAGCGACTGGGTTGTTAGCAGCTAATGGTGGCAAAGCAACAAAAACCTGAAATTACATTTGGCACTGGGGATTTAATGGTTCAATAAAAATCAGTTTTTCCCACCACTGCCTACCTAGCCACCCACCCAGCCATCCCACCAACTACAATCTCTTTTTCACCACTCCAGTGGCCTCTGTCCACACCTCATGTGTGTAAAAGTGCACTCCAATAACACTCTAAATATGGACTCTTGATGTTATTTTTGGCAGTGCTGCTATCCGCACGCCATATGGGTTGTAGGTTAAGAGAAATGGCTTCAAATGATGTGACTTTAACTTGTTGGAGCATTGATTTTCAACTTAGGTCCCATCTATCTTTTACTGTGAACTTATTGATATTGGTGAGTCCCATGCCAAATCCCGATGTGACCCAACCCTCCCCATGCTGCAACCTTAATCAATATTATTCTGATGAATGATTTCATATTAAGTAAGTGACTTCACTTTCTCATTGTTTTACTGCACCTGAGTGACCTTGATAAAAAAGAAATGGTCAAATCCCCGCTTCATAGTGATTGGATATATGTCAGCGCACAGCATGAATATGAATCACATTTAAAGAAAAAAGCTGGGCAACAGATTTGGAAGACAAAGGTACTCAGACTGTATCTCAGTTGTATCACATGAGCACATTTTCAACTTATTGTTTAAGCATTCATTTTAAATCCTTTTTTGCCTCCTGGGCAAAAACCTAGTGCTTCCTGATCCAGCCAATCATAATTTATTCATTAAAAGCTGTTATCTGATTATCTCCGTTAATCGGCGTTGCGTTCTTGTAAACAGAGCGTGAGGACAAAGACGAGATCCACCTGAACTTGTTTCCAGCTCCTCGGGCCTGCGGCGTGGGAGAAGAGCCAGCAAGATTTGGGCTGTGAGTGAGTGCGGCCATCGATTAAGAATTCATAATGTGAGAAGTAGGGTGGATAGGGCCTGTGTAACAAGGGATGCTAAACAAAACAACCCAAGCCAGTGCCAAACATGGAGCCAAGGCTCTCCTTTAGCCCATGAATAATGTAGCAGAGGAAAACATTTAATTCTGCTGTCGCACCACAACAGTAAACACACGATTAACATAATAACTCACAAACTCCTATACAAACCCCAGAGTGGGAGGTGTGTCCTTAGTGGTAGTGATAACTCTGACACTGCTTTGCAAATGAACTGGTGAAAGCAAACTTTTATATATGATATGAAAAAGAGGTTTATGTCTTTTTCTCTTTGTTGGCCTTCCTTACAAACATTCAGTTTACTCTGCTTTGAAAAATCTGTCCTCCAAAAAGTATCTTTGTTCTATTTTTATCCTAATGCCCTCATTTTTATTCAGTCCGGTCCTTCTCATAGATTTCCTTATTCAGTACTTATTTGAATGGGATTTTCAAGGCAGCTCTTCTCATACTCCAACTGCGGGAGTTAGTTTGGTTATCATCACTAGGCGGTGGTGTGGCATCACTGAATTTCCCCATATTTATATGGGTCAATTAATGGGCAGACCCCATTTAATGAGCTTTAGCCCATTAAATGAGCTTTAGCCCATTAAATGGGGTCACATTTGGGGCAGGGCTGAATTCCCTGTGAGGGGTCCATATTTATGTGTTTAGATTTAGATTTTCTTATTGTGATATGAACTATGTGCAATGAAGCAAATGAATCCGAACTTTCAAAATGAATTAAAGTAGTTTTAAAAAACTATTCCTGGATCCTAAAACTGAGATGATGCTGAGTAAGGCGCTGTTTCCTTGTAACATGATGTTTCTTATTTCCTTTTATTTAAAATTTATATTTATATTTACGTTTGTGTGAATCTGAATTCGCCATCTGTCTGTCACTTTGCTGCTGGATTACGTGAATTTCCCAACAAAGGACAATAAAGGATATTTCAATTCTATTCTATTGTATTCTACATTTTAAATTACCTACAAAAACACCTTATACAGCCTTTATTTTTAAAATCTGTAAGCTGTGAGTCCTGGTTGTTTTAGTGATGCTCACGGTCTCTGTTCAAAGATCTGGTACAGACCTGTTTCCTGATATAAAATGAGACTCTTCTTTGAATCTATTAATAAGCAAATGTTTTAATGTCAGGGGTGTTTACTGTCATACAAAACTGCAGGATTTTGCAGTACTCCATGTCTTATTCCTGTTGGACTTCTGTTCTACTTCTAATCTGACAAAATATGCCTGCAGACTTCAGGTGAGAACAAAGAAACCTTTTAGCTGCAGGCAATAAATTTCAGTCAATATCCAAAACACAATCTTGACAGGTGGGAAATTACAGCAAATACCCCGTGAGCAGCTGCTCTGAAAACAACTGACATATTTGTTTATAGTACAATCACATAATACACAACAACTTAACAAAAGCAACATCAATATCAACAAAACAAATGAAAAAGAAACAAAAGTAAATAAATAAAATAACAAAACAAACAAACAAAACCAAAAAAAAAACCTATGCTAAGCTAACACAGCTAATTTATTCCGTAGTGAGGCTAGCTCATTACACAGTTCTCTTTCTTTAGAACTAACTGAAGCTTCTTTTGTCATATAAGAAGTTTTCTTGATGTCTGTTTATCAGAAATATCATCACATATCATCACAGAGAGATATGCACAGTTTGCCTCCCTTCAGCACCCAGAGTCCCGTTTTTTTCCATGTATGCTTAATCTTTTTTTCTCATTTGCATTATAATTCTCTCTCTTTTATCGATTAAATGTTTATAAGCCACAACTTTACAGCAGTCTGACCCAGTGACAAGTCAGACTGACAAGACTCACCAGTAATGATTACAATCTTTGACAAAAAGTTTATTGTTAATCGAGACTTTGTTGCTTCCTGCTATTTGTTGAAGTCTTTCTTCTCAGTGTAATAACCTGCAGCATCAGACAGCAACACTGCGACTCAGCTGCTCCTGGTGCTCTTTATTTCATTACTCACTGATTGTTTGAATGTCTCTTAGGGTGTAGGAAGTGGCTTCTGTAATCTTTATAGTTAGGTAGTAGATGATATTGCGAAGGTACCATGGCTCATTCTGTGAATTTCATATGTACGCAACATGAAGTGGCAGGAAAACATAAAAGGTAAAATTGATCTATGTCTAAATGAGAAACGACTACCATTTTGACATATGAAGTTAGTAAGCTGTGTGTTCTTTGCAGCAAGTTAATGCTGTTCTGAAAAGGTGTTAGCAGAAGTGATAGGTAGGGAGGAAACATTTTCTAGGACTAGCCCATTAGCTTAAAGTACCATGAAGTGTTGAATGACTATTGCTGGAAAACGTCTAATTTTTTAAAAGCATTAAAAGCTGTGATTACTAAATCATTATATCACAGGAAAAATATTGCCTGATGTCAGGTGACTTTCTGAACCTGCTCAGGAGCCTCTGGCTTGTATGCACGGCGAATCATCTTACCTAGTTTTGCACTGACAAGAATCTCATTGATTGACAGCGCCTGTTTATGCTGAACTGTTTGGGGCATTTATCTGGATCCTGCAGCCCCAGGAGTGTACTTTGGCCTGGATTGGCAGCTTTGGAAGGAGCTTTAGTTGTAAATGAGAAGGCAGATGTGATACATTGTGGCCTTGAGGAAAGAGATGGATGGCAGTGTGTGTTAGGTTAAGTCTTGCAGATAGAAACCTAGGCTGGAGCCTCCCACGGGGAGCCAACAAAGGTCGATTGTGTTTGGGATGACATGACAAGTCAGTTGTGTGTAATCCTGTATACTCCTCTTTCTTTCCCCTGCCCTGGGACTGAGGACAGAGGACTACATGGAAGGTTAGTTTGTTGTTTGGCTGTGGAGCTGTGGAATAGCTGCAGTTATTGCTACATCGTGTCAACAATACAATAATATTAAATCCTTTTGTGCATTATTTTTATGTTTTACAATAAAAATACAAATACTCGCCATCTGGTGTGCCAGTATAAACTATGTGGATTTAACACGTAAGGAAGAAACATTATTGCAGTTGAAGAGTACTGCTTGCTCTTAGCATTAGCACTGCAACTTGAGCTGATAGCTGATAGAGTTGTCCATTGTCTATCGCAAAATCTCCAGACTGTTAGCTGAGCTGCTGTACGTGGGTTCCGATAAAAAAAGAGAGCTCTGGATATCACACAAAACCAGACAGCCTTCAGCTAAAACTTCAGTATATCTCTTAAGACTGCATGCATGTCTATACATGTAATTTTTAAATGTAAATTTTAGTTATTTAAATAAATAAGAGTGTGCTACTGTACTTTATTTTTGGTATTTTACAGAGTAAAAAGTATTTTACACAGTAAAATACATGCAGTCTTAAGTCTTCTCTGAACTTCCTATTGGTTCTGTGGTTAAATGGATTTTGAGATCTTAACCTCAAAATATTGGCCATGCGGAATTAGATTTGATCGCCCAGTGCTTCATGCATTGTGCGGATGAATGGCAGTTTAATGGAGTAAAAATGGGACAAACTGCAGGTGCCACAGCACCTGACGATATGCACACACGCATGACTGCACACTCCGCATGCACGAAAGCATATCGCACAGGTTGCCACACATTGCTTTCATTTCTCACATCACATGTTGCTGTCTGTCTTTTTTCTTCCTGACTCTCGCTCTCACTACTTAATCCTGGATGTGAGGCGAGAGGGTACCTGAGGTGCTTTAGCTGAGTGAAAATTACATTTACACTGACATGGAAAGGCAGGTCCATCCCTGGAGTGGAACTAACGTCTGGCTGGTGCTAGCCACCGTCGAGCATCCATTCTTATACAAAGCCCCCTGGAGGCTGCAGGTTTGCAGCTCACTTTTTTCAGGAGCTTGGTGGAGGGAGGTGTCACAGTCACCGCCAACATCTCAGTCAGCTGTTTTTTTTCATCATTTCACTAGCAGCCTTCCTATACTGAGTGGATGAGACAGAACCAGTGTACCATCTGCACATTTTGCTCCGTGTCTGATTTGCGTCTGATGAAACTAAACTGTCCCTTGACTCAGATTCTACTTCACGTGTGTAAGGATTAAGAGTCTTTCTAGCTGTGCGCCTACATTGCATTGATTTGGATTATTACGTGTTAGGGAATAACAAAAACGACACACAAGGTAAAATTAAAAAAATCCAAGAATAACTTGAAGAAAACAAACAGAGAGAACTTTCATTCATTCATTCATTTATTTGTTCATTTTCAGGCACAACAAAACCTATATTGAACATTAAATTCACAAAACAAAAAACAAAAATTGCCTGAAAAAGGAGTGGGACGAAGAAAACTTATTAAATCCCACCCTTATACTCACTCATCAACAAAAAAAACAATAAACTTCCCGCAGCTACGCCCATCATTGCATACAGATCCATCAACAGCCCGGGCACATACAAGCATCTAAACGGCAGCTCGCAAACAACAATTAGAGCCTTCATAACTGAATACAGAATATATAAATTATAAATTGCATTACCACAGGTAACAGGCAGTAATAACTTACAAGTAACAAACACACATACATATACATACATATATATCTACACACACATGTACATATATGTACATACTTTATTTTCAAAAAGCTGTAAACAATTTGGAAGTTATAGATTAATTTTGCAGAGAAGAGAAAAAAAGAATTAGATGACTGCTTCACTGAGTATCACCACCTTGAGAGAACATCTTAGTAATATTTTTTTCAAGAAAAAAAATAACATTGAATTATTTGCTATTGTTTCTAAAAAAAAAAGTGAAAAATGTGAAAGATAAAAGTGATGAACAGCTACTAATGGATTTTGTATGAAGCTTTGCAAACTAAAGTACCCAATTTGAATAATGCTTGACTTATTTGAAAAGCAACAAAATAAATAAATAAATATAGTGATCTTGGAAACAATCTATATAAGTGTCCTGCATATTTTTTCAGTTGCTGCTGAAAAGTACGAATTGTTTTTTCCACTCTTCAAGGACATGAAAATGAGTTCTTAAAGTAATGCGACTTGAAGGGAGGAGCATTAAGCAGCAAGTCAA
Source organism: Haplochromis burtoni (assembly GCF_018398535.1). Classification (NCBI taxonomy): domain Eukaryota; kingdom Metazoa; phylum Chordata; class Actinopteri; order Cichliformes; family Cichlidae; genus Haplochromis; species Haplochromis burtoni. The sequence continues at coordinate 999,340 of NW_024582531.1, read as the reverse complement.
ATTGCTTTTTAAATGAATTTCAGGGCAAAGAAAGGAGTAGATCTTTGCTTCCTCTTCATCACTGCCACAATGGTCAATTCTCTCTGGGTAATGACACCTTGATGATAGTACTAACTTCTCCTGATGAGACCAATGGAGACAGGCTTCCTGAAAAGCGACCAATTAGCTCCAACCCCTGAGATCCATGTAGCTTAGATGCTGTGACATGGCGATGGTAGCTGGGGGCATGTGGCAAGCTCCTTAGTCTGATGGAGTTAAACATGGCCAGCGGCGGTGACCCTGAGGTTAAAGGATCACAGACAAATAGCTAGATAGTGTCTCTCTCATGACAAATGGAACAGCACCAATGAGCTTATTCGTCCCCCTCCTCTCCCTCCACCATTACCACAGCTGATCCTACTTCAGCCTGGCACTTGCAAAGTAGAGGCAAGAGTCGTGCCTCTTCACAGAAATGCCACACTGTACATCTAGGCATACATTATGTTGTTTACTGTTGGTCCTGCAGGGTTCAAGGACCTCTCCCAATAAATTGCTCTCAAAAATCTCCTTCTTGACTTTTGTAAGATAGAAGTTTCACTTGTCGTGAATGTCAGAATTTGATATCACTGTATGCATACACACGGGTGGGTGCATACACACAGCTAACTTTAGCTATGACAGAGTGTGGAGCTTTTAAAGAACTGCCACTTCCTCTGAGAAGAAGACCTGAGCTATAAATCATTTAGTGTGCTGTCCAATGTGGAACAGCTACAAAAATCAATCATACGCAATTGCTTCAAATCTCTGTCTTGGACATTTTTAGAGGCTCTGCAGCTTGGACCAAGAGCTGCATTCTCAAACATATGTTAAAGAAGGCGATGAGACAAAGGTTAGCCGGTTGTTAACACCATTACATTGCTTGTTTCCTAATCAGGGTGAAAACAAATATCTGTGATGAATGACTTCTCTTCCCCTCCCGTCCTCATTCCCTGTCTCTCGGTGGTCAATGTGTACACTAAGTGGGATGGCTAATAAGTCCCCATTGGGCTGCATGGCTGGCTCCCAGCTAATCACTTTTTTAAACAGAATCTTCAAAGTGTGCCCTCTTGTCTGATGTTAATCTGGGCCAAGTGGAGGCTCTGTAGATTGATGGATGTAGGCAGTGGCTAGATTGGCTCACGTAAGCTCTGCTCCATCCAAATCATCAGTCTGCCCATTTGAATAATGCGCTATGGGTGACAATGTAAAAGTTCTAACATTGACATCATTATGTGCAGCCATTAATTTTAGATAGTGATGGTGGACTTGGACAATGACAAGGAAAATGTTGCATTTATTTTTAAATGAAGGGTGCACATGGAGAAAATGTGTCTCATTTATTTGTTAACGACTTACAAGACCAGACTCTGGCACAGATCAGACTATGTGTTGAGTATATACTGAGACTCCCAACAGTCCACTAACAAGAACAAAATAAATGACTCCTGGGTGGGTTTTCTACACTGTGCAGTATTTTGTTATATGATCTGTTAACCTTTAAAGTAGTAGAGAATACGCCGTTAAGATTGCCTGTGTTTATTCAGTATGCTTACATGTTATATGACATAACAACAATTGTAAAAAAAAAAAAATGGCTTATTGGGGGAAGTGGGAGAAATATGATGACACCTTGAACTGTGCTGGCTCAGAAACCAGGACTCAAATCAGGTATTGTGGGTAGAGTTTAAGATGTTTCTTGTTTAAGTTCAACCACTGGCCTTTTTTTCTCTCCCCCACTTATAATTTCCTGTTTGCAGTTTCATAAAGGCCTCAACCCCACCCAAAAAAATATCACATGAAGTTTTTAAACTGCACTGTGTAGGCAGAGACAATTCCCTGGATGATTGTTTCCAAGTTGCGTAGCACCACTTCCATGACAACATGGATCAGGGCGTATTTTGCTGCAGTTGTGCTAAAGAGGCAGCTTACTGACACCAGCTTATTAGCCTTGTTTAACACATTAAATGGCTGATGAATTGAGTGCAGATCCCCGGGGATTTCGTTTGCTCAAATTAAGCTCCAATCATCTTTCTTTTTCTCATCTTACTATGAGATGGCGCTGGAGAATTTGCTGTCGGTCTTTTCGCTGAAATGGTGGACCTGATTGAGAAACAGAAGCTTTCATCTCCGCTACTTGAGACATATATGAGTCAATTTGCTTTGGTTCCACTGCATCATGTAGGAGTGGGGGGGGTGGAACAGTGGATGGACTGTCATTGATTACAGCATGGGGAGGGGGTCTGAACTATGGTAATGCTTAAACAGATCGATTAAAGTGATGTGCATCTGAGGCACGAGTGCGCTTCAATAAATCCTCCTACCCTTGCTAAGAGTGTTGTGTTTTGGATTCTTCAGCGTGACCGAGACTGAGAGGCTTGTACAGCATAGCAAACAACATCTGTGAACAAAAATCAAAGTGTGCATAAAGACAAGCTACTGAAAATTGATTACTGCTTTGTATCATGTTAATTTAAAATATAAAGCAAAAATGAACTATAATATTTAAATTAAAACTAAATAATTCAAGTTTAGACTTTGTCTGTTTGTTGAACTGAGTTTATTTGTTTGTCTCTAAACCAAAAACCTACCAAAAGGCATGAATACAGAAACTGGGCAATGTCATACCCTGACCAGGTGTTCTCTTTTATTTGGGACTGCATAGTTTTGTTTTGTAATTTGTCTCCAATCTCACTTATAGAGAAAATGTCCCACATTCTGATTGGCTCTATTTTAGAAACTTTTCAGAAGACAGAGACGCTGGTTAAGATTAGCCTTTTCAATAAAGCATATAGTTAGGGCTGCTGTTGTGATTTGGCACCATATGAATAAAACTGAATAGAAAATCAAATTGAATGGTTATCCATCTATGTGTTAGCCGCATACATGCCAACCCTCCCCATTTTTCTGGAAGAATCACGAATTTCAGTGCCCCTCCCAAAAATCTCCTGGAGCCACCATTCTCCCAAAATTTCTCCCAAATTCCACCCGGACAAAAAAATTGCTAAACCATCCTTAATTGGGCTGCCGTTTCCGGCCGGACAATAATAACCGCGACACCTCGAAGTCAAGCGCATGGATGCTACTGGCTACTGCCCCCCCCGCCAATTCTGAAGTGTCAAAGCTGGCAACTCAGGGCGTACCCCGCCTCTCGCCCTATGACAGTCGATCCAGGCTCCATCCAGCCCCTTTATACCACCTCTCAGCATTAGTAATAGCCTGGATTATCTCACACTATCATTCTCTTTGCTCCACGTTCAGTTTGTTGGAAAAGATGTGCAGCTCACGAGCGTGTTTCACATCTTGGCTGACATATATCAGTTCCCATTCCAGACCTAATTTAAGACAAACAAGGTCAAGTCGACGTTCTAAACAAGCCATTTTTAGTCTCTTTGTGCTGGTCTCCACAGCCCAAACACATTTCCCATCTGTTCACACAAAGCGGTTGCAGCTGTTGGATGGATTCCAAGTGTTTCTGTTGAGGGCTGGTCTTGTGGTTATCTAGGTAGCAAGTGAAATCCACTAACCTACTGTTAGAAGCCTCTGCAGAGAAGCAAGCTTCAAACATTTCAAAGCCCTGTCTTTTCAAAGGCATCTGCCTTAAGTTGTTGACATTTTATTTCAAACTATTGTTTGAAGAGACTCACCCTTTACTGACTTTAAAATGCGGAGGCTAGATTTTTAATAAAGTCAGTGTGAGTAAGCACAGTGGGCAGAAGCCGAGCAGGTTTGGTGAATATGCCTACTTTTTTCTTCTTTTTTTGGCTTTTTTTGATCTGTTGATTCTAAAGATATTTCTGTTACACTTCTCATCTGTATTTTCATGTTTGAGGCGTGAAGGTCTGCGCTTGCTTCGTGGCCGAACAATCACAGATCTTCGTGTAGTCTGTGAAAGTCTATCAGACACATGGAGACAAAAGGGACATAATAATAATGAATGTTTTTAAAAATCTGGCCAAGGGATTGAATTGGTGATTTTGACCAGTGAGTTCATCATCACCCTGGTGAGCCAAAAATGGCCATCAAAGCCATTACAGCTTTATTTGGTTCAGCTGAAGGATTAGTGGGAAGGGATTAATATGGTGCAAGAGGGCAAAAATATACAGCACTTTCCTTCCCCTCTTCCTCTGCTTTCATTTCCCTCCCAGATCTGTTAGATTTGCTGTGCTGATGCCCAGGAGCATTTTCCAGGAGAGGAGCTTAAATGCAAAATGAGAGAGTAGGTCATTAAAGACAATCGCATCTCAGGACAATTCCATTAGCTTTAAATACATTATGGCTAAATGAAACCTTTTGCATTTTTATATAATGCTGTGTTGATTAACGAAAATGGCTTAGTAAACCAACAGTTAATACCTTTTTTAACCACGCAGTGACACCTGATTGTGCATAAATGTTATTATGGCATAAATGCTTTCATGAGGATTTGCCATTATGCATCCTTCGTCTTTACGTATTGAGCATTGAGCGAGCAATTTTATATCGTGTGTATATTTATAATGTACAGTTCACTGCCTTTATGCTTTGCCATTCAGCTGGAAGCAGTCGGATGGTTGCAATATCTACCACAGTCGCGGGACCACAGGAGCCCCAAAATGCTTTTTGGTTGCACATGAATGGATCCACTTGATCTCCAAAGCGTTATTTGTTCTATACAGCATGAGTTGTGTTTGCTGTGTGCAGATGGTGTTGACCTCTCTAGAATCTCACAACAGCTGGTGTGTGTAGGTGGGATCCAGGGAACCATAAGGCCCTGCACGCAACATCAGTGTAAGAGAAGCCCTAAAAGAGGCCAGTGCTACAGTGCGAGTGTTAAATTATGATTAATGAGCTCGCAGACCACTCCATGTTGCATCACGCTCACAAGAAAATGGAATATTTAGACTTTCCTTGGGTTGATCAAATTACATGTAAAAAATTAATTATGTCTGCTTTTTAAAAAAAGAAAATCTTTGAAATACGGTTCGTGTCTGCCGCCGCCGGTCAGAGGATGGTTAATCATGTTCCCCGAGCGGAGGTCTGGAAGTCAGAAATCCCACTCTACCATGTTGTACTCGAGTTTTGCTGATGAATGACCCCGGTTCCCCACCGTCATACATATTCATGCATACCCATGTTGATGTAAAGGCACTTAGCACATGAAGCACTAGCTAGCCCTCCACTCTGTGGAGGAAACTTGTTAATTCATGCAGACTAATAAGCAGGTTTCCATGGTGACAAGATCAGAAATGGGAGGAGGCTCTGTGTGCCATCATATCTTACTGGATATTGCTATCAACTAATACAAACTGTAGATCATGTCAGGGGAACATGATACATATTTTAAACTCATGTGTCTACATAGGGATGTGTGCTAGCGTTACAGTGTTTGGATGCATGGTAGCATGAACATCAGTTGTGAAGGTTACACTTTCATTTTTCGTTTCATTATTTCATTCCAATTGATTTGCAGAGTTCACCTCAGTCCCACGAACTGCAAACTGTTTGACGACGTGCATTTATGCGATCAATACTTGGCCCTGGCTTGCCAAAGCTGAGAGTGTTGCCACATGTACAAAAAAAAAAAAATCATCAGATGGCAGGTGGAAAGTAATTGTATAATTCAATCTGTGAAGCGCACACACACCACTTCACATCCATTCCACCTGTGTGGCGGATCTTAAATTATAATCGAAAAAAGTCCCAAAGAGACTGCAATTGTTCTGCCCCCGTCTCTCCTCAAATGGAGATGTGCTTAATCATATTGTTCAAGTCAAATGCACCCTTTTCTGGGTAAATCTGCCTTTACAGCAGCAAGCTGCGACAATTGATATCACTGCAGCAATGTTGTTTCCAGGCTTCAGATGCAGCGTGCTTGAAATAAAGCTATCCGACAAGTGGAACAAAAGTGAGAAATCTATTAATGACTTCAAGCCTAAACATGACTTTAATTGTATAGCTGTCATGTCCTCTTTCACTGCTAGACTGCTGACCTGGAATAAGTGAAAGTAAATCTGGAAAAGAGTATAAAGTCAGAGGTTGTACATGTATTGAATTAAGGGGAACTCAGACATTTATCCACCGGGGCAGTCTGAACAGAGAGAGGACAGGACCCTTTGGCATAATCCAAAGTTATGAATTGGTTTCACCTCTCAGGCAGTGCTAGCACACCCACTTTGTGTGATCGCCAGCTGTTATTGCTATGCCGAATGACCGACCATTAATCTTGTCTCTGTAACCAGCAGGTGAATCTAAGTCAAGAAGCGAGAGCATAAGATACAGAAAGTGGTGACAGTAAAGCATGAGCCAGATCAACTTCAAGAGGACTTTATGTATGTGTGTGGCAGCGCTGTGGTGGAGGTAGCGGTGGTCTTTGTTCTTACAGCTTTCACCAGTAACTAAAGCTGTGGCAGTGACATTATTATTATTGTCCTTTTACCCATTGGAAACATAAACAACAGCACAGATCAGTTACTTTCAGCAGTTTTCATCACTTTTTAAAAATGTCCTACTTCATGCTAATACTTAAACGTGAGCTAGCTAGTGTTAGCTACCTTTTAGCATTTGAATCTCCATGACACACAGGGACGTTGTAATAAACTGAGAGTCAAGGCTCCTTACTGCCTCAATTAAGCATCACTCGGTGCTGACTAAGTGTACTGACCTCCTTCAGATAATGTTTAGAAAAGTTCAAGCCTGCGGAGCATGTATCAAAATGATGATATGGTACTGCAATTCTACCACTTCTTGCCTTTCAAAAACAGTAAACTTCACACAGCGCAGCGATTTGCTCAGTGCTGATGTTTGCAAAGCCGAGCTCTTTCAGTTAGTCTGACAGCTTCACACATGCAAGCGTCTCCAAGGAAAAAGGTGGTGATTGTTTGGGACTGTTCAGAGAAGTCCTTCTCATTGCTAACGCTGGTTTCAGTTTCACTAATTAGGCATTTTTCACAAAATCCAAAATTCTGATTTATGCAGTCCATTGCCTATCGCTTCTTTAAGGATATCATTTAAATGTATTGTGAGATAGTGAGACAGTGAGCATTGAACACAATGGCAAACTTGTCAGCAAGACACAGGCCGGTGCCAACCAAACTTGAGTTAAAGCAAATTCTAAATTTCAGCTTAATATTAAATTCAAGATTACTGTCAAGGCAAATAAGGAATTTATTGTTTTAACAACCTGCTCCATAGAGGCAAAACTATATACTTTGGGTCTGAGCCTTCCAAAACTACAAGCCCTACATTAGCCGTTTTATAGACTCCTTAAAGATTTGGAGCGATAGTCATTCCAATTTTAGACGTTTAAAACTAATTGGAGAAAGCAACAGAGTTAAACTTATTATCCACAATACTTGAATGAAAATCCTTTGCAGTCTGTGACTGCCTGGAGTCACCCATGGGCATCACAAAATACTGCGTTGCCTCCCTTGAGATGCTCTGTCTGGCTTTTACCTTCAGCCACTGCTTGTGTTCGCATGTTTTTGCATTCAGTTGTGTCTTCAGTGAATAAAATGCATTCTCAGTTGAGGTCAGTTGAGGACTTGGCCATTTGAGAACATTCTCTTGGGTTGTTTTTTAAATGATGTTTTGGGTCATTATCTATCTGCACTTTGGAGTTCTGTTTCTTTACATTTTGTAGCGTTTGACTTTATACACTGTTTCCACATCATCGCTTCTTTTTGCAGAGCTGGGCAGGTTTTTCCAGTCCAAATCTGACCTTTCACTCTTTCAGCATTAATGTATAAATCCTCTTTAGAAACAGAAAAAAGCAAATCTTGACTTTTCTTAACTCTTTTTTTCTTCTTCTTTTTTTATTACTAAGAAAAGAATTCTTCAGTTATCCACTTTATTGTGTCTTGTGGTTTTTTAGGCCTTTGTTGTTTAATTTTAAAAGCAAACATTGTAGTTTTGGCGACTCCTAAAGGTTCTATCGTCTCGCTGTTAGGTTTCTCGTGCATCCACAACACTTCAGATCACATATCAAGGGTTCCTGTCAAATACTACCAATGCAAATTCAATACTTGGAATGAACTCCATACCTTTTATCGCCTTTAATTTTTCAAGAAACACTCAGGAAACAGCAGAACCTGGCTGTCAGCTCTCAAAAGTAAGAGCATAGTTTTGTTAAAACCCTTAAAATTAAATTAAAGGTGAAAGTCTAGCTTCATTCCCATCCTGATTGCTTCATTTCAAATCTTTTGTGCTGAGCAGAGACAAAATTACACAAAGTGCCACCGTCCAAATATTTATGGTACCGACTGTAGATGGGAGATGAGTCAGAGCAATGAATAATTATTTTTTCTTAGTGTGCGCAAATTGCTTCTTATCATTGTGGTAGTGCATAAAAATGTTTTCTTTCAGAAGGCACACTGTAGTGAGTCACGGTTATCTTTGCTTTCGCTAATAATGGGCACGTAGGCTACGCTGACGTGGCAATGACTGACTAATGCGACAAACTCTTACTGACCAGTGAAATTCAAATATTTGCATTAAAGCACTATGATGGAAATGTGAATTCCCCTTTTAAGGTTCTTTTATGGCTCTTTATCAGTCGCCTCGCAGCAAATTCACGAGTTTTATCCACCACATACTCATTAATTAATCTGTAATCCAAAACGGCCTTTCAGTCAGACAGTATTGTCCATCTGCTGCGGCCTCTTGAATGTTTTTGTTACGCCACTACACTGTGATGTGACAGTTTGAGTCAGAGCTGACTGAGGAGAGCGTGGCTGACAGCTGAAGCACAGCTCAGCCTCTCCAAAGACGCTGATTTCCTGCTTCATATCTGCTCAAATGCCCCCACCCAACCAACTAACCAACACAACACGACGACGCCACACAACTCATGTAGGGGGGGGAAACAGATTCCTGTTGGCATGGCAACCATGTGGGATTGTGTTTAATTTGTCTTGATAGGTAACGCTAACAACGCCACGGCGTAAAATTGCTCAAGAGCAAAACGCATTTGAATCTCGCGAGCAGCAGTCATTTGCTGTAGAGCCGTGTTTCCTTTTATTTGTATTTTCGGTGTCAGGAGATACAAGTGTGTTCAAATATTGAATAAGCTCTGGCAGCATCCTGTGTACAAGCTTTTTGTTTAAAGAGAAAAAAAAATGTTTCTGAGCAAACTGTGATTTATTTTCAGAATCACTCTAAAACATCAGGGGTAGAAACAATCCCCCTGAAGTCTCCTGATGTCTACCTATTTGTCATGGACACTGCGCCTTTGACCACGTCTGTGCTGACTGGACTGCCAATGATTATGAGAAAAAAAAAGAAACAGAAAAATTATGCAAGTCTCCCATCGTGCTTGTCAGCAGTTCTTCTTGGCTGAAGGCGAGCTCAGCAAGCTGCCCTTTGAGCTAAATCCATTCCATTCATACTTAATTTTCAAGTTTCCGCCCGCGCAAATAAATAGCTGTATCGCTCCCACAGATATATCTACAAAGGCACAGAGCTGTGGCTCTTTCTAATTTTGGATCGCACACTAAAGTGGCTCTCCTAATTTTCCACCTCTTTTGTCTAAATAGCAATCGCTCCTGTAAAGTCAGGAATCTGTGTTTAAGCACGATGTTTATGCTGTGATTTGGTGGCCACCCCAGGTCAAACGCCGCTGTTGTGTTTTGCCCAGCAGGCTGTTTTGCAGCTTGGTGGTTCCATCAAGCAGGGCTGTGCATCAAGGAGCAGGCAGGAGGAGGCTGGAGGGAGGGAGGTGGACGAGCAAGGAACAGCTTGAAATAGGAGGTGACTGCTGACATTCACCTAACTGCCCTCTATAAGGAAAAGAATAAAAGAATAAGCAGGGGGAAGGCTAGAATGAGAGATGGGGGGGAGCGTGTGATTATGGTTACTAAGACTACAGCATGCTGCCCTGTTAAAAAAGGGAGGGGCTTGGAGGAAGGTCAGGCAGCTGAGGTACAACCAGCTAAATCAACTCTGAAGTGTGAGGTCCCTGGTGGCATTGGGGTTGAGGAAATGTAGCTGTTTAGGTTGCTCAGGAGGAACATAGATTGTTGCTGAGAATGGGACCTTACGCACGCCATGGCTTATGGCGCACACACACACCCCGGGCTGTAAATCACTTTGATACGCCACATAAAAAGGGATAAAAGATGTAGGAAGAGATGCAGAGACAAGTATACGAGATAAGGTTTCTTTTTTGAATTTGTGCGATTTGAAAACATTTCCCCTGGGGATGATGGGTCACTCGGAATCTGTGCTCACTGCATTCGAATAGCACGCCAGGGCCCGTGTTTAACACCACCTAGATCGTCACCTAGGCTGAAATCCTCCCTGACTCCATCCCTGATGTCTGTATCCTGTGACGTCTTGGAAACAGACTGCCAAGCTTGAGCTGCTCACAGAAAGGAAATGATGCAACATAAATTTCAAGGCAAAGATCCTCTGTCTTTCTTCCTCTCCCTCCACACACACATGCACACACACCCTGCAGGGTGAAAATCAACACCTTTTCAAGAGTGAGTCAACGCAGAAACAAATAGCTAACAAAGCTGATGCTGCCGTGGTGCGTCGGACGTAAAAAAGAACTGTGCTTAAGCACACAGCTGCTCTTTGGCACCCGTGTATATTTATTTTCTAGGATACAGAAGGAACCAGGACGATCAGGACAAAGCAGAATAAAAGGCTGGACAAACGCCACGGTTACTGTAATCAACATAATACTGGACAAGGAAGCTCTTGATTAACTCGATTAAGAAATTTGGCTATCTTCCTCCTCGGCATTGATTGGGCTGAACATCTGACTAAGCAGCTACCCATTAACTGTAAGGGCACTTTCCGTGCATCCACATTCATCTCTGGCAGGAAGCTTCCCTCCCCTTTAGGTTCAAAGTGCTGATCCTCTCACGCCAGGGAGGGTGAAGCGATTGAAAGCTGATTAAAAACAGACTGCATTCGGAAAGCAAGCCGCAAGCAAGATGCCGTCATTATGCCTATTATGAAGGGGTATCATCAGCAGCCTTGTCATTAGCATCATTCTCCATCAGGGTCATCTGATGAATCAATGTGCGGGGTCAGTCATTTTGCTTCTTCCGAGAAATCTGTTCATGGCACGCAAATTCTGTTAATAACCCAAGGTGCTGGCTTCATTTGAAAGAACATTTTCTGTTGTAATCACTTCTTCACAACAACAACAACAAAGATGTCAGCTTGTTTAATCGCTGCTTCACACTCTGATGAAGGTCCCTGACTAGAGAATTATCACTTTTCTGAATAAAATCACAGCTCAGATAATGTCAGCAGAAAGCCTTTTCTTTTTAAACACGCGTTTGCTTAACTTTCCAAGCACGCCACACTTCCCTCCGCTGTATTTGTGCATGGCATGTGGAATTCATGAGCTGATGCAGATATATCAGTTGCGCAGAGTTAAGTGTGTGTGGCCACACATGCTGACAGTGGCACTTTGGAAGCCTTTTTTTCTGATTAAACTTGCTCTTTGGCAGCCTAAGTGCTGCCTGTCCTGTCCTAAATGCAGTCACTCACTGGTCCACACACCCTTGAGCAACATTTCTGTCCACCAGGATGTCAAGTTACTAAATCGTGAGCTTTGCCAAAGTTCCCGAAGCTGTAATCATGCCGCTCTTGTGGGGCTGCTGGATCTTGATTGTAGCTCAGACTTTCTTGGACAGTATGGGATACTTAGTTATTTGGTCAGAATATAAAATGATCTGCTTCAGGTCATAACAAATCAGAGGGAGTGTGGATCTTGAATGCAACTCTGGTGGGGATTTTTTTTTATTTTACAGGCAGGTTTACATTACAGTTTGGATTTACTTCTGCTTAAAGATGGCGAGAGTCTTCACTTTGGCATTCCCAAGCTGTGCCCCCCAAGCACCAAAAAAAAAAAAAGAAATCTTGCCAGGGATGTTATTTGTGTTCTTTGGTGTTTACAGTTGCTAAAAAGAAGATAAAGTCAGACCGGTTGTCTCTTTAAATCAAGCTGCAGTGTTGATGTGCCCTCAAGCTGAAATGGTAAGAACCATTTCCACCTCTGCGGCAGGGAGCTTGACCAAATAGGCGCACTAGAGCGCTTCAAACGTGATTCTCATTCCCTTGGTCACTTTTGGTCTATGGTCGCCTCCACTCCCGGAGAGGAAAGGATTTTTTTTTCAGTTTTTTCTTCTTCTTTCTTTTTTTTAACAGAGTTTTTTTTCCCACAGCGCATCACCGACACATTATTTAATTTTTATTTTCTTCTCTCTCTCTTTCTTTTTTGTTCCATCCGCAGAACTCAGTGGCAGTCGCCTCAATCCATTTACCGCTGGCTGGTACGCCTATCTCTTCCTCGCCGTTGCAATCTGTTGATAACTCCACTTGCAAGCTGCAGTTTATTGTGTTTCGCAATGGGAAACTCTTCCCTTGCACCGGCAATTCGTCAAATCTCGCAGACGACGGGAAGCGTAGGAGCGTTTCAACACCAGTTGCTTTCACCAAATTAGGTAAGAGGAAATCCATTTTTATCATCATGCCTGTGATGTCAACGCCGTGCTGTATTTGCCGACACGGACATGCTTTACACACGCAGACACACGCGGACATAGCCGTAGTCCATCAGTTTGCTCTGCGCAACATGTTGACACACCGCTCCCGTGCGTATTCCGGAATAAATGAAAGAACTCTGTTGCGGTTGCATTTACTCTGATTAAAGAGAGCAGCGCGTGCTTCAGATCACCCTGCACACTCCGCTGCTGCATCATGTCCGAAAACACACCATGTTTTAGCAAAAATATTATTATTTTTTGGTTCGATTTGAAATGAAAGTTAACTGCAACACTTCACACACCAGTCTATCACCTGCAGTCAGCTGTCTGACACTTGTCTAGCCTGTGTGCATGTGTGTGTGTGTATAGCGGCCGGGGGGGGGGGGGGGGGGGGGTGCGTCCTCACATGCCCATGCTTTTTTTGTGCCACAGCACTTACAGACTTTCCACATGATTTCCTTTACTGAATGTGTTGCTTTCCTTGCAGATGGGTGCAGCCTCGGGAGCGCCGTGCACTCTGTTACTATTGCTCTGAGGCACTTCGCGCTGGGTGTAGACCCCACCGCAGCCTATTGGGATTTTGACCTGCTGGATGGACACGGTGGCTGGAGGGCAGAGGGCTGCCACATAACAGGCTCCGGGGGCAACACGACCACCATTCATTGCACCCACCATAATAACTTTGCTGTGCTAATGGTGAGTAGTCTCCTGTGTGGTACCGGTGTCATTCATTTTTCTTTTTTTTTTTTTTACCATGACCCCCCTCCCCCCAACCACTACATAAATGCTTCCTCCACTGCTTAAGGCCTGTTATGGATCAAATGCATCTGTTTTCACCGTGGAATAGGCTGGAGTCACGTGTTTTAAGAAGGGACCTTTAAACGCTTCCTTTTATTGTTGCTCCTCTTCAGCAGAGGGAAAAGATTTGTCAAATGCGTTACGGGGATTTATTGGCTTTGGAGTATCGCTCATGCTTAAAAAAAAAAAAAAAAAGGAAAGAAAAGAAAAGAAAAAAAAAAGAAAAAAAAAGAAAAAAATTCTCACCCCCCCCCCCCCCCCCCCCCGCACCCCGTATCCTGGAAAGTTGCGGGTGTTGTATAGTCTGCCACCTTTTTTCCAAAAAGCAGCACAGCAGCTGAAATAGAAGCGATGCTCAAGAGAAGGAGCGCCTTGTCAGGAGCTATTCGCCTCCGAGCGCAAGTGGTGTGCTAATTGGTTGCAACCATCGCAGAGAGAAAAAAAAGAAAGAAAAAAAAGAAAAGAAATGTTGGACTGCAAAGCGTAGGATCGTTCATCTGTGTCGCTCAAGTTGGTCTAGACGCCGACGAGATGCCTTCTTCCGACGACGTCCCTCTGTTCGAATTGATTTCATGAGGATAATACCAAAAGCGCAATGGCATCGCATCGCCCAGTCGCTCCATAGAGCTGCTGCGCCTGGTCCGCTTTTTTGGATGAAAAGAAATCCTCCGGATGTTTACCGAAGAGTGGCATTCGTTAGACTGGGAGGTCAGTCCTCGGCAGAGCATGAAAAGTGTTGTGCTTGAGATGTCGGTGCTTTTCCGAGTTGCTTCTTTTTTTGTCTTTCCTTTTATCTGCATATTTTATGAAGCCGCTGTTCAATTTGGTTGTTGTTCCGAGTGTGGAAATGAGCTGGATCGAGGATGGAGGAGAAAAAAGGAAGAAGAAGAAGAAAAAACAGCCGCATAGGAATGGGGGGGAAAAGAGTGGGGCACGAGGGGGAAAGCGGCACATAAAAACGGCATGGGGTGGTGGTGGTGGAGAAGGGGTGGGGGTGTTGCTCGAGGGGGGGAGTGGGGTATCTGTGGAGAACACTGAGCTGTTGTCAGATGGAGAGCAGATGTCAGATTGTCATTGCACATGTATTCTCTATCAAACGCGAGGCTTGGGCAGGCGCACCGTCAGTGGGCACCTTGTGACTGTCAGAATAAACGCTAGATCGGCGTTTTTATTATTATTATTATTTTGCTCAAATTTCCCGGCTGCAGATGAATGATTTGAACTTCAAGACACGTACGATAAGTAGCAGGTAGTCATAGCGATGGTAGAAAGCCGTGACGGGAATGTCCACATCGTGGTCTAATGTGAGCTTTCGCGCCGGGGATTGCGCGTCTAATAATGCAGTCACCACACCCGCCTGCTCTCTGCAGTGCCCAAGAAAGAAGGACCTTTTATTTACGGACTTGTGACATCATTCTCCTGATGGTCTCATCTAAAATACTGTACTATTGCAACAGGGATATTTATAGCCCAGGGTGGCTTCTGCAAGTACTAAACCTGTTGCATAATCTTTTGCATGTCAATCTGAGGGGAATTGCCAATTACAGCCCGACTGCAAGTTGACCATTTTTAATTTACAGTATTCACAAGGGGGGGGGGGGGGGGCTCCATCGGTGAAACCACCGTTTGTGACTAATGCAGTAAAAGCACAGCGACCAGCTTAAGCTCAGCTCTTGCTTTTGGTGTTCTAAAGCAAAATCAGAGTAACAAGTTGAGCAGAGTTCCACATTTCAGCTGCTGTGGGTGAAGTTAAACAAGGTGACCGTGATGTGTTTTTTATTCTCTGGGTGTCAAGTCATGGCTTAGCCATCATGCTGGTGTCTTGCATAGCTGTATCACCTCCCTTACATCTGACCCCGAAATGCTTTTATATCAACTGTCTGCAGTGTGCAGTTGAAGTGTCTGTCAGGGTTAGCAAAGAACATGCAGGGTGGGTGGATGTTGGACATTGAAATATCCCATTCCTGTTGATCTTGACTTTTTCTTTTCCATTGAGTTCTTACTGTGTCTGTGTGTGGAGATGATTAGTCTACAAATAGCATGGCAGCCTAATACAATTGTCCCTGGGCACTGATGTTTGGAATATAAAAAGCACTCTAATGAGAATCTTTTTGACTTGGCTCAGAAGGAATTACACGGTAGAGAATATCCTCCCCTGGCTTTGTGATCAGAATGCCAAAGACATGACTTTTGGACAGGATCTGTGTGGAAAACCTCAACTGCAAGAGCCTCTGAGCTTTTGTTTGGGCAAATATTACACTCCTCCTTGCAATGGATTTTGAAAATTTGGTGTAGGTGTAACAAATGCCTTACTTTTTCTCTTTTTTTGACATTGGAAGGGAGGTGGCGCTGACCTGTTACATTCCAACTAGTGATACAAGTTGTTTCAGATGTGGGTCAGGTATAAAAAAGACAGTCTCCCTCTATTTTGGATTTTGTTTTTTCTTTCTCTCTTTCCTGCACTGGGCTGAACATGAAGCTGTTACAATGCAGCCGTTACAGATTTCAGCACCGGGGACAGTTCCCATGCATTTCTCTGTCTCCCTCCTTCTGTCCCGCCTCCTCCTCTTGCACCCCCCCCCCTTCCCCTCCCCCATCTGCCTCCTGCAAGCCTGTGTCTATCTGACTGAAGGGAGGGCTGACTCACTCGTTTACAGCAATGCAGCCTCATCATCAGTCTTCATCACAGTGACAAGCCTCAACCCCACATTCCCAGCAACCTTTTAACCCCTTCTACCAGACACACCCCTCTTCTGTAACCATGCTGAGTATGGTGTGCTGTCTCGGAGGTAGCAGGATTCATTTATTTATGCATGTATTTCCTGAGGAGATAATGTCGATGAAGGAGTTCATGCATTTTACTGCTGCAGCGGTCCAGACTGTTTAATATGCAGGAGCAGACCTTTAGAACGAAAGAGAGACATGGTGTGGGTGGCTGGCTTTTGTAAGTATCCAATCATAACAAAGGGCCCAAGGCCGAGGTCCAATAAGGGAAGAGCTGTTTAGAGATATATCCCCATGCACTGTAAACAATATAACGAATATGTCAAGGGAAGTGGATTCCTATAGAGTGGTGGATCCTCTGTTTTATCCTCAAGTGAAACAGGAGACCTGTTGGTTAAACACGGCAGAGTCATACAGTGTAAGGGTAAGTTTGTAGTACTGTTTAGTGTTTGCAGATGATGGCTTTAATGAGAAGATGATGACAGATGAAAGAGTCATGGTAGGCTGATTGTTTAGATCCTTTAGTTACAATACAATCCACCAAGTGCAGAATTTACCATTAAAGCCCAAACAGTATCGGTGGGTGATATTAACAGCTTTCTAAGAATGAGAAGCAAAAGAAGTTGACCAATGAAAGATTTGACAGATTGGCCGTGTTGTAGGCAGATCATGGATCTGGATGGAAAGCCATCCAGCTTTAATGTCAGTAACTCATATTGCTAAAAAAAAAGTTTGATACATTGGCAGGTCAGAAGCAGAGAATCTGGGTACCAGGAATACCATGAACTAACATAATGAGATAAAAGTTCAAACTTAACCTAAGACACAGAGAACAACCGCTAACAAAATAAAACAGGAAAAAAGACAGAAGGGAACGGGAGAACCCAGACCAACTGGACAGAGGAGATGCTAAAGGACAAAGTCATAGAAGCGAGACAAGAGTGGGACAGAACACGAAAGGCAACTGACTAAATACTGTTTAACCAAGATACACAAGAGACTGCTGGAAGATATAAATGATCTTGTATTGTGTAGGCAAAATCTACACAATACAAGCTATGTTACATAAAAAGGGAACAAAATTCAAACACAAGTGATTCTCAAATCCAAAAGGAATCACCATCCCACAAAAACTCAAAACCATGGGTCCAAGACTGAGGCACCGTTAAACTGTTAATACATCACTGTGACAGCAGCCGACTGAGGGAAAGCAAGTTTCAACTATTTTCTGTTATACAGAATTTGGCATTTTAGATCAGTGTTTCCCACAGTGGAGTAACAAAGGTCATGAGTTGTAAGGAAACTATAAACTGCTTTTACACACAGGGTCACGAGTAAACAGTAAAAGCCTAGAAACACTGCTTTAATCTCTGATGATGGCATGTTGCGTTTATGAACTTGTATTTTTAATTCACTAGCCGGGCCCACATCCTCATTTAAGTTTGACAGCGTTTTAGTAGGTAAAAGTGAATGCTTTGACATGAATTGAGCTGCGGTTTGGGGAAGACCTCGAAGAGGACTGGCGATGGCTCCCAGGCTTGGCAGATCCCCACATACTAAATAGAAGTGAAGAAGTTGAAGAATGGAGAAGAAGAAGGGAGGGAGGGTGGGGCACGTAAACGAGAATGATCAGCTTGCAGAACTAGGGGAACGTATATAGATGACAGCCAGAAGGAGCGTGTTTGGAGGCGTCGTCCTGCTCCTGAAATTCTCATACATAATCTCTAAAAGAAAATAAGGTAACTAAACGTCCCACAGTAAAGAGGATTTTTTTCTCTAAAATGTTGTGGTGGTAAATGTTCAATCAAATTTACATACCAGAGTAAAGTCTGGTACCGTGACAAAGTGCGCTGAAATATTTTAAATATCCTTAGTCAGTGGTTGGCAGATTAGCTGATCTCAGTGCCAGCCCATGTCACCAGCCTGTAGTTCAGATGATCTCCTTATACACATTCAAAATGGTAAAGCTGTTTTAGCATTAGCCTGCTTACAGTTTCTGCTGCATCTGCAGACTACTTTGCAACCCACCTCCATTCCAACTCCTTTAATGCTGTGTCTGAACTGTAATGGACCATAGACTGAGATTTATTGTGTCATTCTAGCCTGAGTACCTCCTGTTTTAGGACACTTGCATAGATACTTTCAAAATGACCAAACAAACCATGATTCACTTGGCTGCTGCGCCTCCACCTTGAACCAAACCAGCCAAGACAGGATCCCATCTAGATAAATTAACTCTCACAGGCTGAGCCTTCTGCAAGCCCGATACTGCTGTGACATTACTGCTGACATCTGGTGCTGACCACCAGGTCCTGTCTCCTATAGAGAGGAAGAAAATATCTGTAGGGCACAATGTCCCTAAGAATCCATCCATTCATTGTCTTATCCTTATCCTAGGTGGAATAATCCGGCTGCATTTCTCAAATATTAGATCAGATCATTGCATCAGCTTTGATTCATAAGATTCATTCAGAAATGTGTACTGCCACCTGGATCACGATCGTTGTCTCTTAAAGGAAATAAAGGATGAAGTTAAAAGGAGGGAATAGGAGCGATACATTCAGAAATCCTTCTGCCCTTCTGCTTCATCTTAAAGATGCCAACTGGCTGTGTTCTAGAAAACATCATCAAAAGGGAGTTGTTTATTCAAATTCAATCCACATTTGGTGCTTTCGTCTTTGGCAATAATGGCTAATGCACACAGAGTGTAAGTTGTGCTGGATACGTGTTGCTAATTGAAAATAACCTCCCGGCAACTTTCAGATCCTCTGTAGTTCAGAAACACTGTTTTCTTGTTCTCAGTCTGTTTTGTTTTTTTGTTTTTTTCCAGCAGCACATAAGTTATGTGTCCTCATTAGTCCTTTGTCCACATCTGTGCTCAAGGCAGACATAATGAGACAACAAGCCAGCTTTCATTGTTCGCCCACAAGCGAGACCCAGCTCCTGCTTCCCTCGACTTTATCCTCACACCCTGGACTTTTCTATCTCCGAGACGTGTTCATGCTAAAGGAACTTTGCTGTGTGTGTTTTAGGTGATGAAGGGATTTACAGTGGTAACGATGATGACCTGTTTAGATATGCAACCATGTCTCACAGCACTATGTTGATATTTTCTGTTGATAGGCATTGTTGTGGGAGGGGAAGAGGGATGATAGGCTATGATATCTACAGAGGGAAAGGGTGGCGATGCCTTGTGATGGCGTGTTAGATGACAGTGGATTGAAAAAAAGGTTTGTTTTGAGAAAACAGGCCACTTGACAATATACACTTTTTAATACGTACAATAGCCATGAACTAAATATCTCAAGTGCAGTAACTGTGGTTTTCAATTAGGCTATGTTGACATTCTTGTTGGGAGTTAAAGGAGAAGAAAAACACTTTTCTGGTCAGACACAGCTAAAATGTGGTTATCAAGTATTTAAGCTTAAATGATATACAATGTGTTAATTAGTGTCCTTAAGGTCCCTTTCATAACTGGCACTAATTTGTTAACTAACTTGTTTCCTTGGTGATCTGATCACAAGCAGACTCCTCTAAGTACCAATGCGCCAATGACACACAGAGGACACGCTGAGCTCAGACCACATTCGGAGGAAGTTTGGGCAACATATGGCCAATTCTTCTAGCAGTTTGTATGCGAATGAGTCCTTGACCACACAAAAGGATCACCCACTCAACTGATGTGCTTCTTGCTGTGGAAAAACAACAACACGTTTTGTTGATCGCTATAAGAGGTTCAGTACAGACAACTATTATTAGTCATTTGTTTTACATGAATCTCATGGCCGATTGCGCAGCTAAAAATTAAGCCCTGTTAATTATGGTTTGTGTTGACTCGTGATAACTCCAGGTGACAGGACATGAAGCCTGCTGAGCTGTGCCTGTAGTGCTGTTGTTGTCCTGCACATTGGGATTTGGGGTCGGCAAAAGAAAATAATGCATTTGCTATTTAACAGGATAAGATCTCATCACAATTGGCCACTTGAGACACATACGGAGACCGACATACACTATATTGCCAAAGTATTTGCTTGTCTGCCTTCACGGACATATAAACTGAAGTGACATCCCATTCTTAATCCGTAGGGTTTAATATGATGTTGGCCCACCCTTTCCAGTTATAACAGCTTTAACTCTTCTGGGAAGGCTTTCCACAAGATTTAGGAGCGTGTTTATAGGATTTTTTTTACCATTCTTCCAGAAGTGTATTTGTGAGGTCAGACAGTGATGTTGGACGAAAAGGCCACCGTCTCCGCTCTAATTCATCAAGCATTAAGGGTTCTTTTCACTGGAACTAAGGGGCCTGAAAAACAAACCCATGCAATAAACCCCCTTCCACCAAACTTTACATTTGGCACAGTGTACTCAGACAAGTACCGTTTTCCTGGCAACCGCCAAACTCAGACTTATCCATCGGATGCAGCCGCTTGGACATGGAAACCCATTCCATGAAACTCTCCATGCACTGTTCTTGAGCTAATCTGAAGGCCACATCAAGTTTGAAGGTCTGTGGCAATTGATTCTGCAGAAAGTTGGCGACATCTGCACGCTGCGTGCCTCACCATCCACTGACCCCACTCTGTGGTATTACGTGGTCAACCACTTCATGGCTGAGTTGCTGTTGTTCCCTGTGCTTTCACTTTGTTATAATACCACTAACAGTTGCCTGCTGAATATTTAGCGAGGATTTTTCATGACTGGACTTGTTGCACAGGTGGCATCTTATCATAGTATATAAAGAATATAAAATATGATTCTACGAGCATGCAGTAGGCTGCACATAACCTGCTTAATGTGTGTTTGTGCTTCGCCGTAATTATACAGCTTAGGCTAATTCTTTGAGTAAATGCTAATTATTTGCAGCTCACTACGCATCAACTACCTTTCACCCTTCACCTCACTTACGCTTGTTCCAAACATGGCAGCTGGCAGACCAACTCTAATCCGCCTCATTCTGAGGAGAGGCAACCATGCAGCTTCCTCACGGGCGGCTGGCTTAACCAGCTACGCTGAGGCTCGGGTTTGTGCTACACTCTGAACTTACTGCACTTACAGTCAAGTTTGGCTTAACTTAATATTTAATAAATGCACTCGTGTTCCATTTGAAAGCATTAACTTAAATTTGATGTCGGGCACGGTTACTTTAACACATGAGGTTTGCTGTTTGTGTGTGTGTCTGTGTGTGCATCACTGCAGACTTTCTTTCTGTTGCTTCTGTTCTGATTTAAACTCTCTGTGTTTGCTGACTTGCTTTGGTGTGAAATGGGGAAAAAAAAGGGGGGGGCCGGCCCACCTCCACTCCCACAGCAGATTGCTGCTTGCCAATAAGCTGACATGTAATGCAGATTGTTTTCTTCCTGACTAATGAGTTCAGAGCTCACAGACCACCATTTATCTCAGACATCAACAGTTTTGCTCTGGCATTTATACAGTAAGCCAATACTTGGCACTTTTTTTCCTTTTTAATGTGTGGCGCTCTGTATCGGACACTCTGTTTTTAATGCAGTGTGCCCCTCCTTTAGCCTGTATACAAATTGCATTGCTTTAACCTATTGTTATTCAAATTATGTATGCTCCTCAACCACAGTGTATGAAAGATTATAATAGTGCTTCTGGCAGCAGAAAGGATTCTTGCACTTAATGTGTGCGCACGTCCGTTGTGTGCTAAGAAAGCTAATGGGATATTTGGTGGTCTCACTGTTTTGATGACGTTTATATGCAGTTACTGATTAACTGGCAGCCAAAACGGTGCTCAGAGTTTTACACACGGGTAAACTCGCTCGCTTGAAATATGAAACTGTCCTTGCTGACAAGCTGTCTTTATAAAAGATAACGACGCAGACACATTTTGGTTTTATTTTCAAGTTGATGATTTTGGCACACATTTTCTCAAACAATTAGTGAGATATGAGCGCTTGAATGGGAATCAGTTCTTTTTTTTCTAGAAGTATTATGCAGACTTGAGTACATCTGACGTGCAAGTCCACGATTACTCACAAATGATTAAAATGAAACAGGTCTCGCTTGTCCTCTCGCATGCGATAGGGGCCGTCTGACATAAATGATTCATGTACTAGGACACTGTTGGTGCACATAGTCGCATCCAAACAGTATTTGAGCTTAAAAAAAACTGAGCTGTTCACATCATAACATGGCATCTGATCTGAAACTGTCCTGGTCAAATGTCCCCACCTCCCCATCCCCTTTTACCAGCTGTTCCCTAGTCATCAGTGCGACCCTCTCTGAACCCGAGACAGCTTGGTAGAAATGAGGGCATGCCGTGTAAACAGCCTCTTTCTGTCTCTCTCTCTCTCTGCCTCTGTTTGAGTTTCTGTCACTGGCTTTCAATTGGGTCGCTGTATTTGTGAACTGCATTTAACTAAACTGGACAGCGACTCATTTGCACAGTGCTGGACAGTCTAGACAAACACATTAAGTGCTTTTTTTTTTTCCTCTATTAGGCCAGTGTAGACAGCAATTCTGCCCTGTGGCTGGCTAGATGTTTGGCTGGCTGACTATCTGCATGTCCACTTCTGTTGTCAGCCAAGACAACAGCAGCTCCCGGAATGCCATTGCTGCTGCTGCCGCCTGGCTGATTAGCAGCGATATATCCGAAAAGCCAAAGGGTTAAAGGTGAGAGGCATTTTCATAACAAACGCGAGAAACGAAACTCTCGCAAGTTATTTTATATCCCGCCTCAACCAGTGACCTATGCCATATGACCTTACCTCTTTATTGTTTTTGGAAAAGCACATTAGTCTCATCAGCATGCAAGAACAGTGCAACCTGGCCCAGCATGTTTTCTGCGTGTGTGTGTGTGTGTACTGTAAGGGTGGAACTGCTGCTGCTTTTGCTGGTTTCTCTGCCATAATTAGGGAGAATATATTGATCCAATGTGGCCCCCTGTGAGCTTCTATGTGGAAGATAAGCACAGCAGAAAATGAGACTTAAGTCATCTGAAGGGGTAGCGATAACATGGCAGACAAAGGGGTATATCTTTTCATAAAGTCTGTTAATGGCCCTTCAGATTTCAGGGGTGGCACATATTTATGCAGATTTCCAGCTGTTTAATTGTTCCTTTTTTTCATTTTGACTTGAAATATGTGCTTCACCTGTGACAGAAAATTCCACACAAAGAGCAGTTAACATGCAATTAACCCCTTAGCAGTCCTATTAGTCCCCTAAACCATCCAATGTCCCGTGGGCGGTACGTCCGACTGCTAACAGTTTAACTGGTAGCACACACCACAAAGCAGTAAGGACAGAGCAGCTGTACAGGAGCATGCGTCTCTCTCGCACATGATTTCATCCTCCATTATAAGTATTACAAATTTTGCCAAATCCTGACACCAAACCTCAGTGTTTTATGCCGCAGCACCTGATGGCATGCTTCTAAATGCCATGCTTGCCCAAAGTGTAGTTTAACAGACTGTCTTGATACCATGAATGAGCACATCCGTATAGGGGTGCAACGATACACAAAATTCACGGTTCGGTTCGGTTCGGTTCGATACTTTGGTGTCACAGTTCGATATTTTTTCGATACAAAAAAATGTTCATGCCTTTTTAATTTGTCATTTATTAAAATTATAAATATAT
>NW_024582531.1:889063-959187 GCF_018398535.1 Haplochromis burtoni | reverse complement strand
TATATATATATATATATATATATATCTGTCTTCTCAAATGGGAAATGAAATTTTAAATGAACTGGTTCTTATCTAGGACTATCCTGTTCTACCTGAGCTCTCAAAAGTGCTTTGTGCAACATTCCTTCACTCATTCATTCAAGCACCTTGTTTTTCTAAGCTTTAGTGCTTTCTATTTAACATTCACACAAACTGACACTCCAATGCATCCTCCCCAACAATATTTGGCATGAAGACTGGAGCAGCCAGGGCATGCAACAACTGCTGTGGTACGAAAAAATAGTGAATTATTGATCTGTGTGGTGACAGGCCTAATCTGAATAAAAATGTACATTTTGTTTTCCTCAGGTAGTAATGTGTAGTAGCGTGACAGTTGTGCACTACCGCTGGAATGAGCTCGTGACGCTGATCGTGTTGGTAGTCTGGATCGAGCTATAAATGAAGTGACAATGTCACAGCTTTTCTTATTGATCTGGGCAAAACTGGCAGTTTTTTCAAGCCATGTTCAGTAGATTTGATTGGTGATTTCGACAGGCGGTTTTTCTGTCTCACTTACTCAGATCTTTCTCCACGTTCATTCAGATAAGGCCTCGGTGCTCTTAACTGCTCAGAGGCATTACCAGAATAGTGGGGCTCTGGTATAGTATTTCTGTGATGCAGCAATACAAGAATGTTTGCATGAATATGGTCTAATTTTCTAAAGGGGAAAAAATTGCCCATAGGGTATATCTCCAGTGTACCGTTGCCACGTGTTTGCATATGTCACAGTGGGTTAAGATATGTGCAAAAAGTATACAGCATGTTTGAGAGTATGTGTATCTGCAGCTGGGCCTTTGAATAGCTGCTTTCAGCCTTGAAGCTTGCTCAAAAATTTGCCTTTCCAAAATCCCATTCGAGTTGCTGAGCGATATGCTTTGGTATCAAAAGTGAAAACTAATCTAGGAGCTGAAATTCTGTCTTCATTCACTGTCCTGACACTTTGCCTTTGCCTTACAAATGGCCCAAACAAGATGCAAACATGTAAATTGCCATCAGAGGAGATGGAGTGTCAACTTAAGTGTAAATGGCACAGATAGCGCAACTGTCAGATAGTAAAATGGAACCGGGTTGAGATCACCGTGAGCTATCTGTAATCAGAAATGGAAGAAAATTGCTTTGCTCTGCGAGGAGGATGCATGGAATGGGAAAGAAACTAAGGGAAAAATCCAGCCAGACTTACAGTCCCTTCCTAGGCTGAAGGGGATAATGATTTACCTGGGTGTCCTTCTCTCTCCATCTGTCTCCGTGCTTTCTGTCTCTATAATGCCATCATTCTTCATCTCCTTATCCCTCCTATCGCAGCTCTTCATTGTGGTCCCTGCTACAAGCTGTTTTCTGTTAGATGCATCACATAACATATTCTCCGCACATTTATTCTGTGCGAAGCTGACTGCTTTCACTCAAGAGCATCCCCCATCTGTTTTCTCCCTCAGCACCCCTGTCTCAGGGGGCTAAATGGCACCACAGTCAGAACACACACCAGCAATGGTCATTTTCACTTCCTGACCACGCCGAAAGCAGCAACTAAATAAAACCACGCTAAAGCCATTCATTTTCTCTTATGTTTAGGGGGGGTGGCGGCGTGACCCCTTACCTGCAAACATGCATTTTATTTGAAGAACCTGAGGTGGTAATGTGGTTTCTATGGCAATGAAAATAGAGTCATCAAAAGCCCAACATTACAGGGTTGCTTTTTATGTAGTCAGCCAGCACTAAAAAGGGATGATAGAGGTTTGTAGTGGAGACAGAGAGACAGTGAGAGAGAGCGCACATGAAAATGGTGGACAGCAACAGATGTCCGCGTGCGAGGCAGGCTCTGTAAATGCTCCACCTCTGCCATGATAAGAACCACACAGGCACACCTAAGCCTATTTACGCACTGAGACCTCTGTAGCCAGAGAGCGATGCATTCTGTTGAGAGAGAGGCTGCTTGTATTGTGCTGCTTGCAGAGACTGGGTGTGCATCCCCCCTCTGTCGCGCCGTCTTTAAGCGTTAACAGTGCAGAACCTGTGGAGTCCTGGCCTCCTTCTCATCTATTGTTACAGGACAGAGAGAGAAAAAAAATGGCACGCTTTGGTTCAACGCGTCAACCTGCAAAGGAAAGAGGTGTGGACCGGTGTAATGTATGCTCCCACTCAGTGTGCTGAACAGCGTGCCATCTCAGAGAGCTGAGATCAGAGCACGAGTGGGGTGCACGTACGAGGGGCCGACGTGTTTCTTTCTGTGTGCCTAGTTTTGCCCTCATGTGGCTCTTTCATGTCCTCGCCTGTGACTATAAGCTTGTGTGTCTGTGTGCACGCACATGTGAGCAGGCTTCCATTGAGCATTCTGTAGTGTGTAACGATTGTAAGATGAGTCACCCCTCCAAGACAACACCTACCAACCATCCCTCTCTGTCTCTGTCTCCGTCTCTTACACATACACACACATCTAAAAATGATGAGAGACATGGGGAGCAGAGTTTCAGGCTTGCTCATAGATTCACATTCAGAGAAAGAGAGAGACAGAGAGAGAAAGCAGTCTCGTTGTAGCCTCTTTGCTCCACATTTTAAAGCAATTCCTCTCAGATTTATTTTTATTGATTACGGTTCACAGAAGGAACAGATTCTCTCACATTTATTTCAGGAGCAGGGTTTGCGGCTGGAATCTAATAGCTAAACGGGTTGGTGTGATGGTTGTGTCCGTGACCACACAGTCGGGTGATATTTATTCTTCTACTCCTATTTTCACATTTTTAGTTGGCAGTTACTGAAGCTACACAGCAAGCAGTTGGTTTCTATATATATAATATGGTTAATTTGTTTCAATACATTATGAAAATATGACATGTTTTGTTAGTATATTATAGATACAGCACAAGCAAGTATATAAGAAATATATATAGCAGTATGTACGGAGGCTCAGGGTGTAGCTTGTTTAAGTCCAGAGGCCGACCGAGTGGACTTAACCATCTGCTGTAATCACATGGGAGGAAATGTTTGGGTTATTTTTTTGTATTAAACCTAGTTATTGTCCCTGTGGTTTCCCTTTTGGAGTTCAGTCAGTGGCTGAGCTGTCTCTCATTTGGGTTGGGTCAGTTTGTTATGTTTTAACGTTTTGTTGAGTGTTAATTTTGAGTACGGTTCTTGTTTTTAGTTGACCTCTTTTATGGGCCCACATTTTCTTAGAAATAGCTTATTTTGCTGAGTGTGTATTTCTTACATTATTTCTGTGTTTTTCTGGGTCTTTTTTGTTTTGATTTTTCGGTCGCAGCAGATGGATGCCCTTCGTTGAGCTCAGGTCTGCCTGAGGTTTTTCCTTCCCACTGTCGCCAAAGTGCTTGCTCATTGGGGGTCCTTTTGTTTTCTCTGTATTATTTTAGGGTCTTTACCTGACAATATAAAGTGTTTTGAGTTAACTTTTGTTGTTATTTGGTGCTATGTAGATAAAAGTGAAATGAATTATATAATAAAACCCACATTTTGGAAATGACACATGTGCCTGCAGGTCCTTGGCTGCTTAGTCCCTGATAGTTGGACATTGCTGGCTGTTTGCTGTTTATATAGTGATGAGCTTAGGTCCCTCTTATCCCTCTTTGCTCCTCTTTACTGACAAACACGCAAAAAAAGGTTTTTACTTGTTCCAGTCTCACCACAGTTGGGGTGGCTATGTGTGCGACTACAGTTAGTCTGCAAACCGTAAAACTGAAGCATCAATGGCGCCTCTCTTGGCATAAATCTATGTGTTTTCCAGCTAATTACATCCATTTCATGAACAAGGAGGTCTATTATGTTTGAGCAAATGAAACCTTAATTAACAAAACTGAATAAAAAATAGTTCATTGCATTGATGATTTTCATTTGGCTCTGGCTAAAAAGTTTTTATGTTTTTGGGGGCTCCAAACATTTCTGCATACGTCATGCTTCTGTGGTCTTACTTTAAGTTAAAGTTCCTCGTGCACGTTGGTGACACTACTGTGATTGCAAATAGACTTTCTGTGTGGAGTATGTGCTAATTGTGAGAGTGAATTGTCTTTTTTTTTGTAATAATCACACAACCGTCCACATCTACCACCGTGTAAACTGTAGAGAAGGAAATATTTTGTGCAAAGACCTGACAGACTTTGAATGCGTCACTTACTTTCTCGTGGCTGCGGTGCAGGAGGTAAAAGAGGTCGTTGATTAATCGCAGGGGTGGGCGGTTTAATCCCCGTCTCCTGCTGTCCACATATCAAATTGTCCTGTCCGCTGCTCCCAAACGTTGCATTGCAGCGGAGTGAGTGCAGACTGATGAGCGACAAATTTTCATACCTTGTGTCATGTGTACTGTGCATTCTAGACTGTGATTCATTCTCACAAACTGGCACACGAGCCTTTAGGAACAACGTGTCTTAAATCCCCGACTGTTGTAGTGGAGCTGCTCAGTAAACACCAGTCAGCTTGTGGTCAGATTGGGCCGCTACCAGTAGCCAAGTTAGCAGTATGAGAGCAAAATGAGGCATCACGCTCAGGAACTGCTGCTTGAATAAATAAAAGCTGCAGAGAGAGAAGGATTAGTGTAACTGCCCTATATTAAAAAGCAGTCTTCTCCCTGCTTTCACATTTGTCTGTATTGATTCATTCTGTTTGTAGCAGGCTTTGAGTATTCACATTTCTTTGTTCCACTTGGGGGCGGGGGGGATTTGGTGAATTATGAGCTTGTTCTCTGTTTGCAAGGTTGAACAGTGCACAAGGCTCATTTATTCGATAGTCATGCTTTGAATATCTGCGCAGAACAGCGATTACAATAAGTTCTGTATAGGAATTTGAATAGCCTAAAGCTAAATACAACACTTCTAATCTCGGGCTCTGGAGAAATTAATGCTAATGAAACAATGCCCCCTTGATGTTCGAGGAGATAAATACAGCACCACTGATATGTGTGCGCATCAAACGACGGTGGGCTTCATCTTTTATTCCGAACAAGCGTCCTCATCAGCTCGTAATGCTTGTTGATTTGATGGATGCGTGCTTGATTCCACGTGATTTGATTGCTCGTTCCTCGCAGTGGGCCTCGTTAGAAACTGTTGAACATTCACCGGGCGAAGTGGCGATTACGAGCATGACCGTATCTCAAAGCTATGTGCTGAGTGACAGCCACAAGGTACCGGCCGAAACACTGATGACCCGCGTTAATGGTGCATGACCATTTTCCTGACAAGTCCGGAGGTCATTCTGTCCTGCCTGCTGTCCTGTGTGTGTGTGTGTGTGTGTGTGTCTCCCTCTCTCTCTGTTATTCAGTATGTATGGGCAAGCCAGAGGTTTGATTTGCACACTCGCTGAGGTTCTGTTCCAACATTGGCACGGCCACTCAAGGATGATAAAATACAGTGCTTGGATGGGAGCTGTGAGCCGCGAGCCCGCGGGCTGTTCACTAGAGGATTTTAATTTTGTTTTTTCTCTCAGCTCTTGCCTCTTTCCCAAATTGTTTGTGCATTCTTGCATTCACCAGTGTGATTACAGCTGGGAATGGGCAAAGCTGTACAGTGATATGTGAAATTCTGTGTGCCACTGGTCCAAATTTCTGTTACCATGATTAGTTACTCGTGTGATCCCCAAAAGGCATGAAGTTAAAAGAGAAACAAAATTTTTTTTACAGTAAAACAAACAAACAAAAAAACAGATGTGTAGACAAATATAGCTTCCCAAAATGTGGTTCTGCTCTTTACATACAAAACATACAAAGCTCGCTAAACTGTGTCGCTCAATTAGAAATCACACCACTCTGTAAAAGACTGTGGCATACCCCCCCCCCCCCCGAAACTGATCGTTCCTTATCTTCTTGAGGTGCACTTAGGGAATTGGAAGAGCCTTCATAAAGGCTAAGTGGGCGGTGGGGTTGGGGGGGGGGGGGGGGGGGGGGTCTGTTGATTTCTGGGTCACATATGTAAAGAGGAGGTGAGGAAGCATAGCTTAATGAAATGAAATGTTTCTTCTTTTTTTTAGGGTTAAACCTTATTTCACCCCAGCCGCAAGGAAAGTTGACTTATTTTTCCCAATTTATAGCATTTAATGAACAAACACTTAAGTGGACTTCATGAATATACCCAAAGAAGCTATCATTATCACTTTATTTTTTTTCTATTACTGGTTGTTCTCTATAAATGGCCTTTTCTTTGTGTCTACAGGTTTTCACATTCTGAATCCATCCTCGAGCTGGTTCCTTGTTCATACATGCTGGAAAACTTAAAATCCACATGGCCTGTGCTCTTAAAATACGTTACTACTGTTTTCCCGCGAGTTAGATCAGAACTGACCAAAAAAAAAGCAACCCCCTTCCTCTTGGCATAATCTGCAGGAGCTGGTTACTGTGGCATAATTAAAGTCAGTTTTAAAGGATGAAGAAAACAGCCTTCTTGGTTGTGTAACTGCTCTGATCCTTAAATAACTGATATTTTCCTGCGTGTGAGCCGGCTGTGGAGCTCCACAGCTGTATTTGTCCATTTGTATTGTTTGTGTTTATGTTTTTTGACAACGTTTGCCGCCCTTGGCTGGGCGATATTTAAAAAACAAAAGAAATAAAGGACCTTAAAAATTTCTCAGCAGCCTTCAGCTGTTAAATAGAGGATATAATAAATAATAATAGTGCACGTTGTGTTGTTCAGCATTATTCCCAATCCCCGGGATGAAACACGACACCGAGCTTATAAGGTCTCGCACATCAGCAGTGTACTTGTCCTAGTTATATTTTCCGGGCCTGATAACCTTGCATTGCGCTGTGCTGGATCGAGATTACGGATCAAGTTTAATTGAGTCTGGTAATCTGATTTTGGCACAGGGATGGAGGATCCTGGATTAAAGTTGTAACTACAACATAAACAGGGGATCAGGGGCCTCTTTAGCTGCAGAGGCTAGGGGACAATGGAGGCATGTTTAGATGTAACATGCCACTGCTAATCCAGCATAGGCTAAACTAAGCTGCCCTGTATGGTAATATAGTTGCCTGGCTGTAATGAATTGCACTGTCAGGGGAGGGAGGGGCTGGTCACATTGCCCTGCTGTACAGACACAGTAATAAAGTGGCCACAGTGCTGTGATGTAATATGATAGCAATAATGATAATAACTGGAGTTGAAGAATCACATTTGAAGCTCGCTGCTGCTGTCCCCAGATGACATCCCGCTATTGGCTTCTGCATGCAATGGTACAATAGGGAAGCGCTGTTTAGAGCACGCTGCGAGCTACACCAATAGCCTATCAGTCATCATGACAGCCAGGTCAACAAGGGAATTGCAACTTCACAGCCTGCATCTGTTGCACGGGACAGGAAGATCTATACATAACGTAAATATAGAGCATGTAAAACTCAGGAGTAGTAGACTTTGGGAGGCAAGGACGATAGAAAATTCTCTTTACGGTGTTACTAATAAATGAGAAAATACCAAGTGACAGAAAAATATGAAAAGAAAAGGTGAAAAACTTTATAGCCCTTGAGTCAATGCTCAGCACTGCATATTGTGCATTCACCCCACTGAAGTCATCTCTTCTGAATTGCTTCTGCAGTTTGCCCCCACACCACCCCAGGAGCATAAACACTGCTTCTAGAAGCCATATGAACAATTTGTTCTGGGCAGCCTGTAGTCTACCTCGCCATTTTTCTCTGGGCTGATCCATCTGCTGAAGGGAGCGTCTCCCTTCATCCTTCTTCCTTTCTTTCCCTCTATTTTCGGTCTCCGCGTGCTCTCTGGGCTGTAAGGTCTTTTTTAACCTTTATTTGTCCACTGGAGGTTTCTGCTGAGCATGCATGTTCCGTTGCAGCTCTGCCCTTCTTCACATTCATACCCCGCCGCTGTATAGTCTATGTTGCCCTATAAAAATGGCAGTTCCTCTACTGTTGGCACCTTGCTCAAGGGTACCTCTGTTGTAGTTGTTGAAGAAGGGCTGTTACTTCACTTTCAGTCAGGCTATTTCCTTCTGCCAGCCGCCTCTTTCTCCTTTAGGCAACCGCTGTCCTTCTTTAGCTTGTCTGTGAGCCGCCAGCTCTTCTGCATAATGCGTGCTTGTTTACTTTTTCTATTCCCGACTGTAACCAAACGTTAACTCTTGCACTGTCGCATCACAGGACAGATGTGTGTGATGGTTGTTATTGATTTGTAATTAATTTTGGAAAATTCTCTGAGAAATGATGTTGCTAGTGTCTGATTTTTCCTGTAGGGCTGGAGATTATTGAACATTTTCATAGTAATATTTCAGCATTCTTCGAATATCTCGTTTAAGCATTTGATCCATTGAATATCTGAAAATACAAACACCCATTTTCCACATGGCACAGTAAGTCTGCTTACTTTGGCAGTCCTAGAAGCATTTTTATTTTGGTGTTTTTGATTGTGATTAATGAAGGATCAGAATTGCTGCAGATTAATTTACTGTATATCATCCAACTACATTGTTGTTTCTGCTCTCGTTAATGTATTAACAATATGATTGCTCTCTTGGCAGTCATCACCAAAACTAAATGCCTTCTACGTATTAGGAATCTGACTTAAGGTGCCCTGTGTGCAAATGCTATGTCTGCTGGTCAAGCTGTGTAGACCTTTGTTCAGCTTTGGAAGCACCTGATCTTAAGCTCCTCTGTCAACAGCGCAGCTTGGCAATGTTAGTCTGTCTTAGTTTAGCTGGCTGCTGGGAAAGGTACATTCTGCTGTTAGCAGGGCTTTGAGGCTAATAATCAATATCCAATTTGCATAACTAATACTGTTTCTAAATGTGTTTCAAGTATCTTCACGTATGCTGCTGGAAGAAATGAGCAAATTAAGCAGGTTCTAAAATTGCTTGATTATTGACGTGGTGTTAATGGACAAATGTGCCACAATGGCAAAAGCTTGAAAAGATGGTGAGACTCTTTATAATGGCATGCTGTAAATGATTTGAAAATACACTAAAGGTAATGTTAAGTTGCAAGTCAGTTGATGTTTTTTAGCTATTAGACCTCTGTGTTTATTTACACTGATCACTTCATATCAGATACACGTGGAGGTACACTGGCTGTATTCTATAAGGGTTATATGTTATGTCCTATCCTATTTCCCTACAGACAGGGTCTGCTGGGATTTCATCCTGTTTGAAGGGGGTCTTTCCTTTCTGCTGTCACCAAGTGCTTGCTCTAAAAAGGGACCTTTGATTATTGGGGTCTTCTTTGTATTATTTTGGGTCTTTTCATACATTTTAAAGTGCTTTGAGGTGACTGTCTTTGTGATTTGGCGATATACTAATATAATTGAATTGAATATGTCCATCTGGGCCCAAGATGTTGGCAGCAGATCAACTGGGAAGTCAACCATGATGGAACCTTGCTGTATCAAGATTGTTATTATGCAAAGAAAGTGGGATGTTGAAGCTTAACACTTTGAGCTTTTTCTGTGTTTTCTACTGTTCCTGGACATGGACATGTCTTGTGGTCAGTGGGGATATTTCTTCACTGAAAACTGGAATTGCCATTAGAGTCTCGGGGGGGGGACTTTAGATTAGGTCCTGTGTAACATACACAATGAATGAATACCAGAACACAAGGTTCTCCAGCAGAACATTTCATTGTAATAGACACACATCATTGTTATACACATCACCTGTTTTTATGTTTAACTCATTCTCCCATAAGAACGGCATTCAACAACCTCCTCGTATCTGTTATGATAAGTTTTGGCACCTCGCTATGTATCAATAAAGAAGTGAATATGTTCCAGGTTTTGCTAAGTGTAGCTGCATAGAGAGCATCACTAACTTCAGATCCACATCCAGTCATTTTGTTCTATAACAAATATGACAGGCCTGGCTTTCGAGAGATAAAAAGAGTACTAGAATACGGTACTGTATGATCAGTGTGTTACTCAAATACGTAATGGCAACATGCATATCATCTTGTGAATTTTGTGGGGGGAAACAGCTCAGTAGCTGTTTATTTAGTGGTTTGAGAAATGGTTAAAGACTCAGGAGGTAAGAGACTGACATGAGCCAATAGTATAAGCCAAATGATGATGATGATGATGATAATGGCTCCCATGAGACTGTTTGACTTCCACCTAAAGCCTTTTAACAGGAGCTGCCCTTACTGTGACATGTGATGATTAGCATCACGTGTGTGTGGGCAGGTTTTTTCCCGTTTTTCCCAAATGCAGACTGATTTCAAAGAGAAATGTTTTTTTTGTTTTTTTTTTTCTTTTAAGTTGAAATGATGTTTGCATGGGGTTCATTTTCATGATCTAAACTCATATGAAGCGCTGTTTGCTTTTTAAGTACATAAATCAGCTTACTGAATTGGCGGCTCCATTTCAGGAGGATTTCGGATGCTTCGGGCCATGATTCTTTTCAGCACCATCAATTCATTGAGCTGTAATTAACACCAGTTTTGTCCTTCCATGACATCGCTTAAAGACGTCATTCAAACTTAATAATTCCATGAAAATCTGTAACTACCAAATTATGTGAACAAATTGGAAAGCGTTCTTCGTGTTGTATTTTCACCCATAAAGGCCACTTCCTCTCTGTTCTTTCTTTGCTCTGTATGTCTTTGCTCAGGTCTGATGGCAGACTTTCCTCCAGCTCTCCTTCCATGCCTGCATCTTGTCATTACTGTCCAAGCTCCAAGCTCCAAAGCCATATATGTCAAAGTCAGATCAGTTGTCACACTGTTGTGTCTTCCACTGCTTTTCAGAGTTGGGAACAAACAGTTCTTTAAAAATGTCATGTTTTTTGTCATTGTCGCTCATAAACCTGCAGAGAGTCATCACCTGACTTTCAAGTTACAGTTAAGCTACAGCTCTATAGTGGAGTCTATAGAGGCAGGCAACTGCTTTTAGTGAAAACCTCCCATAAACCCACTGCATGCATAGCACCAGATGGAGCAAGTTAGCTCCTAGCTAGTTAACATAGTGAGACATCTGTCAGCTGAAGAGATTTCTATTTCTATTTCTATTTTAACTCAGGTGTCTCCCTGAGTCCAAGGGCATGCTGACATCTTTTCTGGCATAATTGTGGTATAATTCACCATGATAATGTTCTTTGTGATTTTCAAACTAAATATAGTCCTTGATTACAGAGAGATGATGTCCATTTAGCAGATTAAAATGATCACCCACCGCTTCTTTTAGCCATTGCCAATAAAGCTATGTGGAGCTACTGCCCAAAAAGGTTATAGCTGTACCAATAGATGGTTTATTCAACCACCTGCCAAGTATTTTTGGAAAGTGATTGGAAAGTTTTATTAAACTTTTGTTCACGGTCTTCATTAGAAAGACACCGAGAATTATCTTACAACATTTGAATGGTTGCTACACTGATGGTGTAATAAGTTAAATTCTGCAACGCTGCGCCGCTTTCTCCTCTTATGTTCCATGTCTTGTGGGTCTTTAATATGACTGTAACAATAACAGGAAGATGGCTCACCCTGTCATCACCCGTTATCTAATGTTTTGAAGGCATGACGTTTTTCCAAACAGTTTACGAAGAAGATTTCTCAGATCGTTAAGTGTAACAAATAGTCTGGTGTGTCAAAGTTGTTGCATCGTGCTGAGATGCATCACCTCTAGCAGTCCTTCTGTGGGTGCACGGATGTCTCCCTGGTAGTCATAGTGATCACAGGGCCACATTTGATGATTTCACCATGGATCTCAAACATCAGATTCTGTGTCAGCCTGACCAAACTGTCATGCTGACTATGATCATTGGTTGCTTGGACCACAGCACACATAGAAACCATCAGTGGAAAAGCTTGCAATGTCCAAACCGATGCCACCAAGAGTATGCTGCTTATTTACTTTGGCATGTGGTGTTGTGCGCCATCAATACATTCCCCATGGTCAGACTATCAATGCTAATTTCTACTGTAATATAAAATCGCACATCATTGCTGCTCACTGCCTTCCCATCCACCAGATACAGGTGTTACCTCATCATCTTCCCTAAGATATAATAATTCAAGCTAAAAGATTGCTGTTTTGGAATATAACTAATATGCAGGTGGTCAGGAGAAGACCGAGAGAGATCCAACATAGCCGAAATGCTGGAAGCATTGTTTGCAGATCAGTGACTGCCTTGAAGAGAATTCATTTTGTTGTTGTTTTTTATAGGCGCAGTGGCATCTTGTAGCTGAAAAGAAAACACATTTAAAGGTTACATTGCAATTTGAAGCTTGAACAGATGACTTCCAGTCTTTCCCTTTGCCTCCTTAAACACACATGAAAAGCTTTATTAGATTGATCGATTGAGCCGCGTCTATCGCATCTTCTCCTGTTTTACATCTCTCTAACGTCCTGTTCTGCAAACCCTTCATTTTAACTCTGGCCACTGCATTACAGCTGTGTTTAAAAAATGCTTCGTGCTGGTCGAGACCCCACAGAGGCCCCAACAGGCTCATCTGCGTCTAGACAACCAGGGAGAGAGAGAGGGAATATCCCACTTGGCTACTCATAGAGACAATGATGCAGTCAGACAGCGTGTCTGTGGATCCCTCTCGCAGACACAACCTCACATTGAGCCGGCGGGTTATGGAGATAAGGTGTGCTTTATTTAGCAACGTCAAGATGATGGAGCCTAAATCATGACGCCACCGCTGGCTCCACACCTGCCCGTGGCACAAAGCGAGGGCAGTCCAGCGCACGAGAGTCGAGTGGGCCGACTTTAAAGCTGTCTCTTTTATCTGTGCACAGCAGATCTGAACCGTTCACATGCAGCGATAAAATGGAAGCATTAAAAATGCGTCTGAAGTCTGGGAATTTTTTGTCGCCATGTGTGCCGCAAATACGGAAGAAGTTTGTCTTGCAGATTGTAAAACATATGTAAATAAATTTCCGAGCAAATCGACTGTGATGTTGATAAGGGCTTAATGAATGTGTGATAGCATTACCGTCTTTTAGAAACACAAAAAATGACTTCTTTTTTCCCTCTTTCCTTTTTTTTCTGTTTGCCTGGCTCCTATCCATTTTTGTTTGGGTTTTCTTTTTATGTTGGCAGACAAGGAAGCTTATGCTATTGTTGCATTCAGTTGCTCCGGCTAAGTGACAGCTAAATGTCTGAAATGCAAAATGTAAATGCAGGAGGAAGAATGTTCCCTCGACAGGGTTGTTACTCTTTTATGCTGATTTGGACCGCATTCTAACTCAAAGACATTTCCTTGACATTCATTTATATTTTGGCTGCATATCTCGTCAGCGCAGCATACTATGCTTATGCATATAGAGAGCTCATCATGCTGTGACTGTGCAGGCCTGGCTCTTGTTCTTGATAGTTTCTTTTTTTTCTTTTTGGATACTGTGTTTATGATGACTTTTTGTCTGATCCCCATTATTTTCCTCTGTCTCTCTTTTTTTTCTGCCTCAGGATCTGAAGAAGGTGCTGTCTTTCCCCCCATACCCTGGGGAGTTTTTGCACCCGGTCGTGTATGCCTGCACGGCGGTCATGTTGCTCTGCCTCTTCGCCTCCATCATCACGTACATAGTGCACCACAGGTATGAAGAAAATCTCCACCTTGATTTTGTTTAAGTATGCATTTGGGCTTTAATCCCTCCCTGCACGTCTTGCCTCGATTTCTAAAATTGCAGCCATTAATTTCACTTCAACATCTGGACATTCAGGCAGACGCTTATGTAATCTCCTTATTTCCCGCCCTTTTACCTTCATGCTTGTTTTTGACTCTTCTGTCACAGATCCTGAGCTGACTGTGGTGTGAGTCAGATGCTTTAGGCTGGCATAAAGTACTGCAGCCTGTCTGACTAAGAGGATATAAAAACATATACACAAATGTGTGTATGTGTAGCTGTGTTTTAGACAGCTACAGCAGAGATATATGCGTCTAATGGATTTCTAAGGAGTACTTTTACCAGCTTTATTCTTTTTGGAGGTGAGGGCAAAAAAATAAAAAAGTGGACCCTGTGGCTCTTGTGGTTTTGTACGGTGGCATCTGTCTGCTCATCTTAGTTCCATCTGCTGTGAATGCTGCTATTAAAGCAGGAGGGAGCTTGACTGGCGTATTGTTTCAGCACAGCAATTCATCATCTGTTATTCTTGTAGAGCATCACTCATTTTATCATATCCTTGGCATTAATGTGGCATTATTGTAATAGCTTTCCATCTATTTTCATATAAAGGAACTAAGAAATATCTCAAATGTCACATTTTCAAAAAATATTGTTTTATAACACAGTTATCTGGTATATTCACAGTCAGATTTTTATTTTCGTTGTGTTTTTTTCTGTGGGTGGGGTCTCTGTTCTTACGGAGACTGAACTGAATTTATTAAACTATACGAAGGCGCAGAGGCTTTCGCAGTTTACATCCATCTGTGACACCTGGGATGGAGACAGGGTGGGTCCTTCTGCAGTCAGACAGTGATGACAGCATCTGGGGCTCCAAACAGCAGCATCACTTGCTGTCGTCTGGCACTGCAGTATTGACGTTTGAAGGAAAAATTGGAAATCGCCATAGAGGCAGGAGACTGAGATGTTGTGGTTTTGAGTGAAATGAAAAAAACAATTCCCAGATACTGGTGTGCATTTTGTAGTTTTTCCACAAAATGGAATTAGAGACAAAAAGAATCAATTCAAATTCATTTGAATTTCTCTTTGTGGTGTACAGTTAAGGATTGGATTTTTAAACCTGTATTTTGATTTTTGATTATTTAAGCTACCAGGGATCTACCAGGGATCTACCAGGGGTCTTGTTTTTGGCATTTATCTCAGGGCTGGTTTTAGGTTCTCCATCACTTCATCAGGGATCAAAAATGAGCATAGGACTTTATGAGAGGCCCAGTAACTATGTTGTCAGGGGCACCTTGGCCCACAAGGTAAATCGGTCCTGGGTGAGGGGTCAGACTAAGTGTAATTCAAAATAGTCCTATGAAGACAACATCTTGGCACATATCAACATTGCCTGGTGAATGAATGTTGTGGCACTACCCCGAAGCAAGGGCTGGGAAAGGACTCTGCACATAATAAGCCACATGGGTCCAACCTGCTGTAGGCTCACCACTCGCAGGAAGCGTAGCAGCAATCTGGGATACAGTTACAGGCAAAGGCAGAGACCGTGATAAGACCAGGAGAGACCATACATTAGAAGGTCAGAAAGGAGCTGCGGTTCCTGTGCATCGAAAAGAGCTGAGGTGGTTCAGCACCTCACTGGAATGCCCAAGTGGTACCCAAGAGGCATATCCAACTGGGCACATGCAACTGTGAGGAAACACCAGGGAAGACCCAGGAAATGCTGGAGAGATTATGCATTGCAGCTGGCTAGGGATCACCCTCGTATTCCCCCAAGAAGAGCTGGAGGAGATAACTAGGGAGACACAGGCTTGTGCATCACTGCTTACTTTGCTTCCTCCCCAACATTGAAATGCAGCAGAAAATTGGTTGGAACTGCTGTTCCAATAAGGATGGTAGAGCATCATCGGGATTAAACGATAGTTTAGAGATGTTGTGTTTACATCGATAACGCAGCTATGATAATCCCAATAAACTGAACAAAGCCAAGTAGACAGACATTCATTCATCAGAGAGTGCTTTTCGGAGCAAGAATGCAGAAATTCCAGATTAAACTAGAGTGAGAACAAGCCCATATTTAAGATATGATGCCAGAGCTTTTGTGGTGTCTGTCACACACAGGAGAGGGTTAGAGGGCTTTTCTTTCAACAGCGCTCACATTAACAAACTCCAACACCTCCTCCTCCTCCACACCTCCCTCCAGGCTCTCCCTAGTACTAAAACACATCTCTGTTTAGTAACACTTTACTTGTGTAGTATCACTCCAGCTGACTGACAGTATCCAAGCTGTGAAGCGTTGGGACCGTGTTAAATGGGCAGAATAGAATAGAGGCTGTCCAAAGGCACCGTGTGCAGTGGGCACGTTGAATCTGTCACATTCTCACTTCAGCTTACTAACACATACACACATGCATAAATATAGGAATACACTGTGTGCTTTAGTTCTTTCTCTGCTGGCAAGATAATAAGACAGAATATGTGATTAAGAGTGCATGTGATGTATGATGTATG
The DNA here is from genome assembly GCF_018398535.1 of Haplochromis burtoni. Taxonomy (NCBI): domain Eukaryota; kingdom Metazoa; phylum Chordata; class Actinopteri; order Cichliformes; family Cichlidae; genus Haplochromis; species Haplochromis burtoni. Next base: position 943,150 of record NW_024582531.1, on the reverse strand, counting down.
AGCCAAGGAAGAACATAGTGGTGGGTATCACGTCTTTGAACCCCAAATCCTTTGAGTCCAATTGATGAAATTTGAGTCAAAAGTGTTTACAGTCATGACTCAGTGAATATTCGAAAACACTGATATCATGCTGTTAGAGTCAGAGGAATACTTCAGTAATTTCCAGTTTATACAGTAACCATCCAGTTTATCTCTATAAACAGATATCTGCATATGAATTTGCATAATATGCATTTGTATCGAGACTTCTTTTGACCCAAAAGCTTTCTGCTTTCAGGTCCGCTCGTCTGCTTGTAGTCTTATCATATTTGAGCAGGCTTTGGTAAAGAGTCTGTGTGGAGCTGAAACAGGGATTTCATATTCCAATGCAATCTCAAAAGCGTCATTTAGGAGCATAGATGATGGGTCTCCATTCAGCACAATCACAAGCCCTACCTGATTTAAATTTGGCTAATCTTCCCTTCAAGATTGGTCCTTGTGCATCTCAACTGATGCCGGTGTGAAAGCTGTTTTTTTTTTCTTTGTTTTTTCTTTGTTTTTCAGAATGCTTGTGTGTGCAGTCTGCGATTTCACCATAGACCTCAGACTTACAACTCAGGCCTCAAGGATCTCATTAGCATTGTTTCCAGCTGGAGCAAGCAGTAAGAAAACTTTAAACCAGCTGCAACCCAGTGGTGAAGCTCACTAGTGAATTGAGTAGTGCACTCAGTAGATAAAAATATACATATTTTCTAAAGTTGATGGACACCAAAAGTGAATCACAAATATTGCACTCTGGACTCACATTTGTTGGGAAAATTAGTCCAAATGAATTCTTTTGTTCCTCCAAGTGTGCTGGATGTGCAAATACACAACTGCTTGCTTATATATCCTCTACAAATACATACATACACATTGCCAAAAGTATTCGCTCATCTGCCTACACATGCATATGAACGAGAGTGACATTGCATTTTTAATCCATAGGGTTTAATATAGGCCAGACAATCCCTTGAAGCTATAACAGCTTCAACTCTTCTGGGAAGGATTTTCACGAGGTTTAGGAGTGTTATTCCAGAAGCACATTCATGAGGTCAGATGCTGACAGATGAGAAGGACTGGCTCTCTGCTCTAATTCATCCCAAAGGTGTTCTGTTGGGTTGAGATGAAGACTCTGTTCAAGCCACGCAGGTTCTGCCACACTAAACTTGCTCATCCATGTCTTTATCCACCTTGCGCTGTGCACTGGTGCAAAGTCATGTTGGAACAGAAAGGAACCATCCCCAAACTGGTCCAACAAAGTTGAGTGCGTGATGTTGTCCAAAATGTCGTGGTATGCTGAAATATTAAGTTCCTTTGACTAGAACTAAGAGGCTGACCACAACTCCTGAAAAGCAACCCCACACAATAACCCTACTCAACAAAATGTACATTTGGCACTAGGGATGGGTATCATTTAGGTTTTATCCGATACCGGTGCCAAACCGGTACTTTTGAAACGGTGCCAGTGCTTAAACGGTGCTCAAACCGGTGTTTAAAGAATGGAGAACACAAACTTTGTCCAAAAACCTCTCATGTTCAGCTGTTTTTTTGTAAAAAGATAACAATGTTAGCCTTTTCTGCAGCTATGGGCCATATATGGTATCACTCTTGGCTGGAAGCAGTGCTTAAAGAATGGAAAAAACACAAACTTTGTCCAAAAACCTCTCATGTTTAGCTGTTTTCCACTTTTCTTTGGTCATTTTAGCCTTTTTGGCCAGGGTGAAGGGAGTATCTGCCATCAAACAAGAAGACAGCCGCATGTAGCTACAACGGTGTTTGCTAGTTCACCTTACATGCATTAATGTAATAATGTGGTTAGCCTACTCAACGTAAATTACACACAAACAACATTAAGCTACTCACGCAGAGAAGAACGGCTGCTGCCGCCGTCATCATCCGTCATCATTTCTGCTACACTGGCAGATCTAGGGGCCAGGACTCTCCTCTTCGGGTTTTTGGGGGATGTTGCTAACTCCGGGTCCAATAATAGGCAACCCACCCGCAGTAGATGTGCACGGTGTGAGGTCTCGCAGCAAGCTATCAAATACGGCGCATTTCTCGGCTTTTAAAAAAAACGCTATGCATCGCCAGGTGTTTCATCGGATTTGAGGTATTACCTCCTTTGCACAGTATCAGCTTAAAGCACTTGTTGCAGGCTGCTGAGTTTGCATATTTTGCTGTGAAGTACAGCCAGACTTTTGACCGCTTCGCCTTGGGCATTTTTAATCTGTAGCTCTGCTCTAAAAGAACGTACGTACCTGGACCCGCCTACTATCCTCGGAAACGTAAAATGATTGGATAGAATCTAAAGTGTATCACAGCTCAGGAAAAAAAAGCACCGAAATGTGCGCTGCTTTTCGGTCTGGTTACTACCGTTTATGTCAGAACCGGTGCCATCATGGCACCGGATACCGGTACCCATCCCTACATCTAACTGTGTAACGGTGCTGCAGCCTATAGTTTATAGAGCTTCAGCAGCATATTTGGAATGTGTCTGCCACCAATAAAAAGACTTGGCTCAAACTACTCATTGCATAATGTGTCATATTACACTGTCCATAGCTTTATTGTCCCTTACATTTGGCTGAGGACCGGACACAGGGTGAGAGAGCAGATGCAAAGTCAGGACAGTTTTATTCCCCCTTCACACTGGGAGATTGGGATATGGAGGGTTGCCAGGTTAATGTACTTGACCCAGTGAAAGCCCAGAGCAGAGCCTATGAAAACCTCCTTCAAGGGAGGCCTGAAGCCGGCCTGATTTATGGCCTCTTTGCTGGAAGGAGTTCAGTACCTGGACCGCGGGAGAGGCATCGACAACGGTAGCTTTAATTCTCCCTCCCCTCACACAGAGCAGTGAAGCCCGGCCCCAGAAACACCTCATGGCTCACTGCTGAGCCACTGCTTCATCTACAGTTGGCTCACGTGCAGCTGGGGCTCTGCTCCTCCATTTTGGGGAGTGGAGATTTCCAGCACATGGTTATATAATTTCAAATGGTGACAGTGACTGTAAGGTTGAAGAGGCTGGAGCTGATGTAGGAAAGTAATTAAAAGAATAGATGGTCTAGTAATTCACACAGTCCAACTAATGTGTTGGTAATGTCTGACCTATTCAGCTTATTTTCAGCTGGGTGAAAAGCGATGGTTTGGGTTACCATAAATGTGCTGCTGCACAGAGCGTGGCTGCTACCATATTTCACAAACAGATGCAGGGCTTAGATGAAAAATGTAAAAACTTCAACTGGCCAAACCAACTGGAGGCAATCTCCTTTTATTTCATCATCAAATCAGCTGGTTGATTCTCATTTGTGTACATATGCTGCATGTATTGTACGCGAGAAGGTGGTGGAAAAGCTGTGTGGAAAGGATGTACATTGAATTCTTGTAAAAGAATCTGCAAATATCCCTTTGCCTGAGGTCCATCATTCTAAAATAAGCATTATGCATTTTGTAGCAAAGAATTAAATCATTCGTATCTTTTGATGACACAATATTCTGTCTTTCACTTTGTACATGCAGGGATCTTCTTTTTGAAAGGGCCGTTTTTGTTTTTTGGGTTTGTTTTTTTTTTAATGCACTTTCCTTTTTTTATTGTCACAAGACTTCAAACAGCATTGCTGTAAATAGCATTCTTCTAAAAGTTCAATCAGAATGAACTTAAAAGTAGCTGAACTGCTTTTTGCTGTGTAGAAAATACTTGTAAAAATGTGATTTTTGCAGTTCATTCTGCTTTTAGCAAACAGTATTGATATAGTAAATGCAAAGAGATATATGTATTTTTTTGCACTTCAATACTGAGTCTTCTTATAAAATAATATAATAGGGACATCATTTAATTCTTTTTTTTGATAACACAAATGTCATATATTTGAACATAGTTACATGATTATCTTTGGCTTTGTGTTATGGTGATCTCTATCAACAGATATCTTGCATATGAATATGCAGAGTATGTAGGCAAGATTTCTGGAATTTGAAGCTTTCCAGTTTCCATTTTTACTCCGCTTGTAGTCCATGTTCAGTTTCAGGAGGCTTTGGCTACATGTGTCTACATAAACAGTCTGAATGTCTTACAAGTATGAGCTTTTTATTAGCGTTAAAAGACTGATGAAGTACTGTTGTCACCCTGGCAGGCGGGTAGGCGATGTGGATATCTAAGTTTGCAAATGCGATAACTCGAGAACGAAGCGACGTAGGAGTTTCATTTTGGATACCATTGGTGTATCTACTTGGAGGCTGAGAGGTGCCACTGGCCACTGCCAGTATTTTTAGAGATGTATTTGCATTTGGAAACAGTGACTTTCTGGATAAACCAAGGCCCCAAAATATTGACTGTTGCAGGATAAGTCAGCACAGTAGTTAATGGGTTTCCAGATTAATGTTACCTGGAAGCAATTATTGTTGTGATTTGGTGCTATATAGGAGAATAGCATTTACCTGAGTTGCATTTTTTCTAGCGTACCCTTGCAATACCCTTTCTCATTGAGAATGAATGGTGCTGTGGTGCCACAACTGATCTTATGTGTATGGTTGATAATGATTAGCTGGGATAGTGCTTCCCAAGTTCTTCAAGAGAAATCTGGTAAAATTCTATGCTCCTCCATCTGAATGTGGAACTGTCTTCAGACAGGAATACAAATAGCTCACAATGTTTCTGCTAATAGTTTTATTTTTTTCATAAAAATGTAAATATCTGCTACTCAGCAGGTGTATTGGTAGTGAAGTATATAAAACTTTGTTTATACTACTCGGTTTCTATTGACAGCACTACCAGGTTTTACTGTTAATATATATGGTAGGAGATAAATGATAAAGAAAACTGATGCTGATCTTTGTAAATAATACTGAAAGTAACACAATTTCAACCAAATTTACAAAAGGTAATCCACAAAACTCTTCACAGTATGATATTTATCACTATTTATCAACTAATTTTTTTTCCCTTGAACCTTTTTTTTGGCAGTGCAATCCGCATCAGTCGGAAGGGATGGCATATGCTGCTCAACTTCTGTTTCCACACAGCGCTGACCTTCGCTGTGTTTGCTGGCGGCATCAATCGAATCAAATACCCCATCATCTGTCAAGCAGTAAGTGCATTCCCTTTTCATTCGTCCCACTCTCAAAGCTTTTCAAAAAATTGATTGTGAATGTCTATTCAGGTGTCAGCAACCAGGCCACTGGGTGCAGTATGTGGATGTACAATAACCCCGCTTTGTGTGTCGTTCATGCTTCAGCTGCATGTACGGTCTGGTCACTCTTTTAGTAAAGTGGTGGCCTAGTGAGTGCGGATGATTCAGGCCTTCCCATCATAACTGCACTCAGTAGCAGGCTCTCTATTGTCTATCTTTGTCTCTTTCTTTTTGCCCAGGGGTTAGTGTTGGGCATTGTGCCACAAACATTGTGGATGTTTTAGAAATTGTTAGCATATAAAAGATTTTCTGGTCAATAGCATTTTGTACAAACATGCTTTTCTATGGAAATTTCAATGTTGCATTTACCACATCGCTTTTCATTAAAGGCACCCTGTCTGTGTACTTGAGATGCAACATGATTGTTGTGGATTGCGTGTCTGTCTTCATAAATAACTGTAAAAGCAGTTTCAAAGGATTTTTAAATTACTTAATGAAATAAGCTCCAGGATTTTTACGTGTTTGAATAGTATTTGTATTTGCTTGATGAAACACTTGTTTGCTATGTTGCGCTCCTATCCGTGACAAGGCAGTAATGTGTTAAGTTTGTGTATGATGGTTTATGGTTCATGATTTGTGTTTTTCTCAACCTAACATCTGCGCAGATTTTGTTTTTTTGCCGAGCTTGTGGGTTACTGTAAAAAATATTGAATGCATTATGGTCCCTGGATAAATTGAGGGCCCCTGCATGCTTAAAGTGTTTTCACTCCTCTGAGGCATTGGGAATCTTATAGTATAGGCATTCTTTAATTTGGTATATGGCGTGCTTTTTAGATGAGTCCTGAAGCTCACATCATTGAAAGTGTTTTAGATTTAGAGTTCAGTCACTGCTCGTGAGCTCGGGTCTTGCGTGTCCCTGCCTGCAAGTACTGTAGCCCTTTTTATCCTCTACAGCCTTGATGAGAGTTGCATAGATTTAGGTAAATCACATGTGGTTAGCTGGACCAAAGACGGTGAGGCAGTTGAATGACAATGGAGACCATCACAGCAGTCACTGAGCCTAGCTATAGATAGAGAAACAGGCCCTGGATAGCAGTGACTGCATTTTCATATTGAAATACTTGCATACAAATCTAAATAACACTTTCTACACTCTGGTACTCCACGTGAACTTAGAGTGTAGCTGTTTTCGACAGAGTTTGTAACAGAAAAACAGAAAAAATACCTGAATAAAATCACATCAAAAATGAAATGCCTCAGTATCTACACAACAGATGTTTATGGTTCCAAGAAGGTGTCACATAAAGAAATAGACTGATTCGCTGAATTGAAAAAATTAGGCACCATAACTTTCCTGTCTGTGAATAATAAACACATACATACTTATTATATGCTGTAACTATAAAGCTAATACAGTACTGTGCAAAGTTTTTGAGCCACACCTCGTTTCTTTATATTTTGCTATGAAAAAAGGGAAATAGGGGTAAAGAGACATGCAGTTTGTGAAAGAGTTTGTGAAATTGTAATGTGCTTTAAAGTCAATATTTAGTATGACCACCTTTGTTCTTCGCACAACTTGATCTCACTTGGGCAAGTTTTCTTGTAATTTCTTTGGATAGACTGCAGGAATAGTTCTGCAGGCTTCTCGAAAGAAAGACAAAACCATCTGCCATGATCGGTTGGGGGTGAGGGGAAGGAGACGGGACAAAAGACACACTGTGGAAGAAAGCCAGAGCTTAGTACTAACTAATGATTAAATGCAAAGTGGTGTTTAAACACATAAAGAATGAAGAAGAGTGAGGGAAAAAGAAACCCTCAGTGCTCAATGGGAAGCCCCCAGTAACAAAGCCTTAATTCAACAAAATTAAGGGAGGATTCAGGGTCATCTAACTAAACAGTTTATCAAAAAGGAAAGTTTTGAACCTAATCTTAAAAGTAGAGAGCTTGTCTGTCCCCTGAATCCAAACTGGGAGCTGGTTTCGCAAATAGCTGAAGGCTCTGCCTGGCATTCTACTTTTACTTTATCATTTCTGTGTCATGCTGAAAAATAAAGCCATTACTAATTAGATGTTTTCCAGATGGTTTTGCGTGGTGGATCCACATATCGCCACACTTCCCTGTGTTCAGAATTCCATTAGTTTTGATGAGATCCCAGACAGCACTAGCTAAAATGCAGCCAAAACAATGACAAAGCCTCCACCATGTTTTAGAGATGGCTGTAGACACTCACTGTTGTTCACTGGCCTCCTCCATACATCACTTTGTTTTTTTCGGATGGTCTCTTTAGGGATCGCCACAGTGGATCATCTGCCTCCATCTCACCCTGTTCTAACATCCTTCTGTTATACCAACCCCCTGCATGTCCTCCTTCTCTATATTGGCAAATCTTCCTTTTTCTTCCTGCCTCGCAGCTCCATATTAAACACTCTTTCTCCAATATATCAAACATCCCCCTCTCTAACTTTTACAGAAGCCCATGAAAAATATTAAATTAAAATGTCACCATATGTGAATTTGTAAAGAAGCTGGAAAAATCAAAGAGGCTCCTGACATAATTGCTGTGTTATTGAACTGTGTCTCTGATGTTTGCGATAGTTGACAGAGTCAGAAAGAATGAAAGTGAGAATAAAAAACAATATGTCTCTCCTTTAACTTTTTTACATGGTTAGAATACCATATGGTCCCTGTGGATTTCCTATCCATTTGATTGATAGCTTGACCGACCTCAGTAGTGAGCATGAAACATCAGCTGGAGCAGAGCATCTTCCACTGTCAGTTCACCTCAGCAGGGGGGCATTTACTGTATGTAGCCACAAAGAGATTGATGTACACCTCTTTTCTACTTCTCACTCACAGTTTAGACTGTCTTCAGTCACTACTTGTTTGGATCAGTTGGCCTCCGATGCTCCATTTTTTGTGTGCGCTATCACACATTTGGGACTCAACTCCTTCTTCTGCTGTCACAAGCACTTTAGGTGGCCTCCTATTCCATAGTGTAACAACTCTACCTCTGCTGAAATATAGCCAACTTTTCTTGAGTTGTCTAGCAGAAGGCTCGCTGACAGGCATGTCTTAAAAAAAGTCACCACTTGTGTCACAGCCGTCAAGTCTTCCTGTACGATGGTAACTGACACAAAATGGCTGGTATTTGTCCCTTTACTCTTAGAGAAATGGTGAAAGGGACACAAGAGTAACTTAACTAGTTGTTGTCTAGTGAAGCACATCAAATCATTTTTGATTACTTGACATAAAAAAACACCCACAGGGATAAGAAATTCAAATCTTCTATCATTTATTTTACAAATAAGGTGCAATTTAGATCAAGTTCAGAACTATTTGCACTGCTCAGATGCATAGTGGTTTAAAATTTGAGAAGAGAAGTGATGTAATGATGTACCCTTTGCAGATCTTAATGAACAGAGAATGTGGTTATCTTCTTCTAATGCTTATGAAGGCAAAGTTATATTTTCAAATAATACACAATTAGATTTTTAGCATGTAGCATAGCCTAATGTTGAAGGTTATCCATGCAGCAATGTAAGAACAAAGACATCTCTTAACAGAAGAACATGGTGGTCCTCACAGAAACATCACTATAAGAATTCAACTGTTATCTTTCGTTTCGGTGCCATTTACTCCTCATTTTCTTAAAAGCTGGATGAAATTTAGTTTTTGTACCACTGAGTGTATAGGTGGCTGGGAGACATTGACTTTTCAGCATTCAGTACAAGCTTCAGAGGAGAGAAGAATGAATGATGTTCAATCATATTGAGGAATGTGTCATCTGCATAAAAAATCATCTAAACTTAGTATGAGCTGCATATTGTTCTATATGCTTTTGAGTTGTGGCATTGTAAACAAGCACTTTGGCTGGTGTGTCCATGTTTTGAGTTTTTCACTCGATTAGATAACCAAGCATTTTAAAATGTACTAAATTAAGCGTTTGTTGCAATAATCTGTTGCCTCTAAATGTTTTTTTCTCTTTTTTTTTTAGGTTTGTCCTTGAATTGTACATCAGTGTTTAATGTTTTGAAAGGACAAGAAATAATGTTATTATTTTCAAAAACCTATTTCTTATTAGAAAAAGGTTGTTATTTGAATTCTACTTATGCAGCCACACACAATCTCCTGCTTTCCCACAATATCAGTGCAGAGTTTTCTGATGGAGCTGTGTAATTTAGCTGACCTTGCCGCTGGTTTTTAACGTACTTACCTTTCATTCATTTATTCAACTTTGTCCTGGGGCCTTTGAATACTTTTTGATGCTCCTCCTTTACCTAATCACTGCTAGCAAAATCACTCTTGGCAGATTTGGGAAGGAGCCCAGATTGTCTTCAATCCCACTGGGATCGAGGCAGGCCCCACCAGACACAATTTGGGATAATTACAGGAATGCTTGAGGAGATGTGTGATCTCCCGATGCATATACACAGTCAGATTCACACACGGATACACGCATTGCCTGCTAAATTCACTGTAGCCCCCGATCACCCCGCCAACCTCCTTACGCACACACTTACCCCCCTTTCCCTTCCCAGGAGGAAAAATAAGTACATGCTCTCGCTCCAAACTAAGCAACTTCAAGGGGCTCTGAGTCTAGATTTGGCAGTTCTCGCAAGACTTCAAGCACGCACTCCCCACCCAGTCTTCACCCATCCCCCCTCCAACACCCCCCCACCTCCTCCTTTTCCTTCCACACCTGCATCCCATACTCGTCTGCCTGTTCTTCTATCTGTATGCCAGTCTTCAGTCGTGCACCGCTACTCCACCCACTGTGGCACTGTCGCTATGCAGCATCCAATGTCTTTACAGCTTCAAAGTCAAAGTCATCTCTAATCTCAATTTCTATCTTTTCTTCAAACAAGGCTTGCTTTATCATTGATTTGAGCAACACCCTAGCTGTCACACTACATTTTCTGCTTGCCCGGGCTAAGCAGGAGAACAACATACAGTATACCACTGTTTCCAGTCGACTTACCTCATGTTACCTCAGACCATCAAAATTTGGATTACACATCGCAGATGATTGTTCACTGAGTGTGACCGGCGTTAAATAACCTATTAATTTAGAAAAGAACTTGGCTAAGGATGACCTAGATCTGAGGTAACATCCAAGTGTCAGCTTAAAGATGCTATACAGAGGATTTCCCTAATTAGCACCGCACTGTGAAATTAGTTGTGATGGCAAAAGCTGTGAAAGCGAGAGAGAGAGAGAGAGGGCATTACATTATAGCAGTGATTTTGCTTTGTTTTTCCATTGGGTCTACTTTGACTGTTCCCAAGTTTCCCTGTACATAAATACTGTAGCTTAGAGTAGACTGGTTACCAAAAGTAATTTGGAAACAATATGACAAAGATGTGATAAAAGATAAAACACTTTAAAGTTAGTTTTTAATATCGCACTTTTAGTCTGTGCCAAATGTTTTAAAACAGATCATCTGGCAATATTAACTGAAATAAAAATGTAGTTTAGAGTTCATTGAAAATTCTTAATCGCTTGTTATTTTCCACATTTCTTTTCCCTCCAGAACTATGATAATGTTTATTCAAATTTCAAATCAATTTTCAAGGACTATGTTTACTGAAAAAAATACTATGAAACTGATTATTGTGATTTCCAGTCAGAAGGTATAAAGAGCACACGTGCTTTTCTAGACTTACAATATTATTGTTGCCTTATAATTCTGCTTTTCCTCATTTTCTGTCATATATTTTACAACAGTCACCTTGAAGGGAAGGAAAAAAACAGATTTCTTGCCTTTACCATCATCTAATACAAAAGAGTGTCTAATAAATTATTATAATTATAAAAAAAATAAATACTCTGTAGTTTACATACAGTTCTGGTCAAAAGTTTTGCGGTCAGGAAATACAATGTGTGTGAAAATAAGTCGAAATCAGAAATGATTTATGATCATTTGTGATAAATGTTTCTATTAACCATTAAGTATAGTAGTATAGTATAGTATTTATTTATTGTCATTGTCAAGAACAATGAAATTGCGTTTGGGGCTTCCATACAACCCCAAAAAAAGAAGAAAATAATAAATACCCCTTAAAACCCAAGTGTACATATTTAACCCAGTGTGACTCCAATGCAATAAGACAATCCTTAGCAATAATGTTCGTAGAAATTCAGACAAAGACCTGAGAAACATGACAAAATACAACAATGCAACCCTTTCAATATTATTGTACTGTGAGATATGATATCAGATATGATAGTTATCTATTTAAGAAAGAGGGGGGGCAGGAGGGGGAAGAGAATAAAGATATGATGCACCAATGCAGACCAGTTCATTGCTATTAAGAAGTTGGATATGGTTATTGTCCGTGAGAGGGGGGCAGAGAGTTCAGGAGCCTCACAGCCTGTGGATACAGGCTGTTGGCCAGTCTGGATGTTCTGGCCTGTATAGACCTGTACCTTGACACGATGAAGTGGCGCGTATGTCCCCTGAGGGCAGCAGATGGAAAAGGTGGCGCGCAGGGTGATGTTGGTCCCGCAGGATACTGTGCACCCTCCTCAGACAGCGAGTGGGGAAGATATTACTGATCTCTGGCAGACTTGTTCCAATAATTCTGCCAGCTTCTTTCACCACCCGCTGGAGTGCTTGCTGATCGGCCTTGGTGCAGCTGGGGAACCACACTAGAAATCCATACGTCAGAACGCTGCTGATGGCACAGTTGTAGAAGTTCAACATCAGAGATCTGGGAATGTGTGCGCTCCGCAGTCTCCTCAGGTAGTAGAGGCGCTGTTGGGCCTTCCGTGCAACTGAGGTGATATGGTTGCCCCAGGACAGGTCCTCGGTCACAGTTACCCCCAAGAATTTAAAACTGCTCACCCTCTCCACCGCCTCACTGCCAATGAAGAGAGGCAGATGGTTGTTATGACCCCTCTTCCGGAAATCTAATTAATGGTGGTTTATGAGATGAAAAAACATGTTTATTTATTACTTTAGTTTTTCAACAAGACACTTATAGGATTAGTGAGAATACAAAAACGATGCTGATTCCTTATTAATTTAACATTAATTTCACATGATGCTTTTGTTTAGGAGCTAGGTTCACTCTTGCACTGTGTACTGGTACTGCAGAAGGACGTGCTAGTGCTTTGACAAGTTGCTACTCTTCTTCCACTGACCACACATGTATGGAGGAAAGTAGCCGACAAATCAAAATCAAGCCACTCTTTTTTTTTGTGAAGTGTTAATTTTTTCATGTCTCACAAACATCTCCATACGAGATAAAAGAGGGACTTTGAGGAGACGGAAGCAGTGACTGTTTTAATGGGGACACATTGATCAGGCTTCCTGGGCTGCTTCCAGCTTCTGTTTTGTTAACTGTGTGATCATTGTGCTGCTGCTCACTGATCCGATTATTGACTGAAATTTTGTATTTACCCAGATTCTGTGCTAACAATGGCACATCAGGTGAAAGCACACACCAGCTCTGAATAGTAAAACATCAAATATCAAAATATTGCTGTGTTTTTTAGAAGTCAGGTCCCTCAAGTATATACCAGTCTAAATGATGCACCTTTCACAGACTCAATAACGAATACAGATGGTCACAAATAGCTCCAGTCACCAATGGTTACAGCTATAATTGTGACCACCTTCGGTTCTGAAAGACACCAGAAATTCTGCTTTATTATCAAAACAAATGTTAGCATAGGGTTTCTTTAACCACACACACACACACACACACACACACACACACACACACACACACACACTATTGGTCCACTGCGGCTTGTGTGTGATTTTTTTTGAAAAACTGCCAGATGGGCAACTATAGCTGTGTCGCTTTATTATTGCTGACTTGTCTCAGCTGATGTGGACATTAAAGTTTTGTTGCCATTTGATTGATCGTGCAGTTGCAACAGCAAAACAATATTCAGGACATTAATCAGCCAGTAACAATCACAGGTCATGCTCCGTACGTTAATATGAGAACCCCCTCCTCCCCCATTAAAACCATATTTAAAGACACACTTCCCTTCTGTCTGTTCTTGGCACTAATGAAGCTCTGAAGAGTGTGGACTCTGAAGCTGTGATTGACTTACCACCCACTCTCTGCTCTCTACAACCAGCTCAAGGACACTTCCAATTAGCATCTGGACTGGTAGCTCGAGTCCCTAGGCCTTTCGTGCTGGAGAGAAGCCATTTGATTGGGTACCTCAGGTTGCCAGTACATCATGAACGCACTGACTGGTTGGAGAAAAGGCTCAGTGCATTTTAATCTTCTGTATCCATTCTCCTTTCTGTCTTTTTTTGCAACTGTCATGTCTATGCTCTCTGTCTGTGAGCTAGCAAAGCTTTTAAACAAAGTTAGATTAGTTTCCCCATTCAAATATAATTCATGAATATTAAAACACGAGGAACGGAGATATGTGTACAGTGCGTTTTTGGAAAAACAATCACACGCTGATAGTTGTCAACGTGACTGACATTTATATTCAGGTTTGTTATTCACGGTGCACACCTCATGTCCTCTAACTCAACTGATAAGGAGCTGCTCAGTATCCACCAGTATAACCTCACTATGCTGCTCTTATCCTAGACAACCTTGATGATTCAATAGCACTTTTTGAACCTGTCTTTCCGTCATTCTACTATTGTCTTTTAGTGGAGGATAACACAAAGCAGCCAGGTCTTTAAGGAAAACGTCTGTGGAGACACCCTTGGAGTGACATTGATGGTTATTTTCTCAAGAGGAGTGGCAGCTCATCCTGAACACTTTTCTTCTTTGAGTTACAGGGATATAATGAAGTCTGACATTTTTCACAGAGACACACTTTACAGTATTATGTATAAGCAAAAGTTCAGCAAAGTCAAAGAAGTAACTTGATGCACCCTCCGTCACCCAATCTCAGGTCGGGGTCGTGCTGCACTACTCGTCTTTGTCAACCATGCTGTGGCTCGGGGTGACGGCGAGGAACATTTATAAACAGGTGACCAAGAAGCCTCCACAGAGTCAAGACAGTGACCCGCCTCCGCGCCCTAAACAGCCCCTGTTGAGGTAAGCACAGATGTCCTCGCAACCCTTCCCAACCCTGAATGCCGCTCAACAGAAAGTTCATAAACATTTGTGCGCACATATGTGTTTGTGTGTGTGTGTGGTACTTTTCTTTGGTCTTTTTTGATTGCTTCATGTGTGCCTGTAGAGGCCAAGGACGGTTCACTGCGCAGTTATTTGCTTTCTTATTTCATTTTTTTGTATATACACAACTTGACTGAGGCTGAGATATACTGTCATAGTAGGTTTATGCATTCACATTTTGATGAAAGAAGTCTTCAGATGAGTAAAAATACAAATACAGCGATGATCGATATACTCAGTTATAAGGGTCCTGCCCCAGACCCCTGGGTCTTATATTGTGTTGTCTATTTTATGTGTGGCGCACTATACAATGATTAGCACTGTTGATTTGGTTTCTACTCATCTTTTTGTATGGAGTTTTCCCTGTGCCCTCATAGGTTTCCTCCAGGTGGTCCAGTTTCCTCCCACTGACTAAAAACACAACTATTGGCTTGACTGATGATTTTAAAGGGCCATGGATGTAAGGCCGATAAAGGGCTTAAACTATATAGAGTAAAACGCTGTATCAATGCGTGGTTAAATGTGGCTTGTAATCTAAAGCTCTTTGACTGATCAGCAAGGCTGGAAAAGCACTTTATAAATAGATTTATATTTACTCCCAATATTGTGTGACTTTGAGGATTTCGCACATTAGCTTTCACAGTTGTTAGAACAACAAAGTCACACCATAACATAGACTTGCTAACAGATGGAGCCAGTGGTAGACCAGGACTTTCACTTCGGAGTGAGAAGTAGTTTTTCACAAACAGTTTTTTTTCCACTGGCTTTATAGGTGGAAGAAAACCTTTTGCCAGTTTCCCATTGTCAGCAGTACAGTGATTAGTAATAAACTATGGATAAGTACCTTCATGCACCTACTAAAGCTAACAGCTAACAATATGTGGCATATTTCTGATAAGCTAACTTTGCAGAGTTAGCAACATAGCATCCTCTATACCAGCGGTCCCCAACCTCCGGGCCTGTCTGTGAATCGTTCAGTACCAGGCCATGAGATTTGAGGCAGGTGTGAAATTTATGGTTTTCAGGGTTTTTATCGTTTTTTATCATTATTGTTTTTAATCGGTTTTATCATTAACTCAGTTTCTCTGGGTCTTTCCCCGTGTGTTATGAATAAATCTTCCTTTTTTTGTTACCGGTACTGGTTTTATCCACGACACCTTAAAGGCCGGTCCGTGAAAATATTGTCAGACATAAACCGGTCAGTGGCGCAAAAAAGGTTGAAGACCGCTGCTTCATACCCTTTGAGTTGGTGGGATAATGACTATTACTAGCTTGACATGGAAACAGAATAAAATTCTTAGTGGCTTTTAAATAGCTTAATATGTGTTTGTCAGATTACTCAGCCATTCCCTTGGGCACGTGTGAGCTACGTGGACTTTACTGTGGAGTAAACTTTTGCATCTTTGTGTCTCACACTAGTTTAGGCTCAGGTGTTTCAAAGGGGAGAAACTGTCATGCAAGTGTTGCATAATTTATATGAAAATAAAACCCCAGTTGGTTTGCATTATTCAACATCAACAGCGAGATGGCTATCAAGACTTTCTGTTGATACACTTTGCATCACCTTATTGATTTCTCACACATGTCTTGGGTGTTGAATAGTAAGGAGTGACTTTATGTGAAAACTGATAAACCACTGATTAGAGAACTTTAAATTCCTTGTAATCAGCCAATTTCCTGAAGAGAGACCACTTAAAATGGATAGAGGTTGTTGTTAGGGGTGACATTCAAGGTTAATATGAATATGTAGTATACCGTCAGTCATCAGCAGCTCTCAGTAGGGCATTTCCTGAATTTCCCCACTGAGCTTGTCTGGCTAATCAACTTGCCTGATATTTTCAGGACATTAAGAAACAGCCTCACTGAACTATAGCAGACTGACCAGAAAGTGTTTTGATCTGTTTGCTAGAATCATTGCAGTCACCGCTGCAGTCTTGTAATCTCTAGCCCAGAAACACTGGTGAATATCTAAGTGTATTTGTAATGTACTGTATTAATTGTAAAAACACAAAAATAAGGATTGTGACATAATTCAAATAAACATTTAAAAAAAGAAATTGACCTGTAACACTGCCTGTTATACTTCTTCATAATATTTATGTATATCGGGAATCACAGACAGTATGAACAACTGTGACAAAAAAAAAGCAGGCAGTGTTACAGGTTAATCAATGGAGTTTCACCTAAGAGGCAAGGGTTTGGTTCCTATGTGAAGACAAGAGTCAGCATTGACTTGATTTGTTTAAAGCACCTGCAGCTCCCTTGTGTCATCCTCGGGATTCCCATACACTTGTTTGCCATACACCTAGGGGTCATTTTTGACCCGAGGACAACACAATGGTTAAGGTGATACAGAAACAGCTGCTTTCTGTTATAAGTTATAACATTATTGGCAAGTTGTTTAAATACTTAATTTTGAAATAACCATTCATACTTAAAATACTTTGTTAAAGTAGTTTTATTGGATTAAAAACTACTATGTCAGCCGCTCCAAATGGCAGACACGAGAACGCAGCATTGACTAAACTGAGGTCTGACAACATCGACAATTTGATAGCTGCAGTTCAGAATCTATGTAAATCAACACATTTGCAAACCTTCGTTAGCTGTTCATCAATAGGTATTTCAAAATAACCTGAGACATCATGTTTTGCCTTTTTATAGATTTTTTATAGATTAGTGAAAACACAGTGTATGATGCATGCGGTACAACTTTTGGTTATTCTGTGTGAGCTTTCCTTCCACACTTAAAGGTTTAGTAAGTAGGAGGGAGTGCAGGTGAATGTGAGGAGGAGAAGGAAGGACGGAGAAGTAATTGACTAAAGCCCTTCACCATAGCATCACCTCCAGTGCTTTTACTAATTACCGCAGTCACCCAGGAGGCCACTGAGCCAGAAGCTTTATCAAAAATCTAAATGTATTTAGCTTTTTAACCCTTTAACTCCTCTTCACTTAGACACGCGCACATCAGATTAAATTTCTCCTATTTGTGTTGTTTTTTCCCCCCCTACTTCTTCGTTTTATTACTTTACTGCTTACGCCTAACATTTGGCACATTTAAGAGGATCATTTTTTGGACCCATGCGGCGCTCCTCCTCTGCGGTGAGAAGGTGCTGTGTGAGCTCTTCAGCACATTGCAACCGTGCTGCAGAAGCTGCTGGAGTTTCAATGAGAAATCCTGTTAGAGGAAGGTTTCAGAGCAGCAACAGAGAGCAAACAGGGGGCAGACCGTAGCAAATGTATGTTTGTCATTTAATCTGTCATTTTCTTAAAGCCTGTTGGGAAATTTCAGTTGCATGAATTTTCTTGAACTTTTCAGAATATTTTGCAGGAGATACAGCAGACGACCCCAAACTAGAAAATGATTTGAACATGTGGAGCTGCACTGGATATGAACCCTGCTGCAACACCTTACGTGCTTTTAGAATCGCTGTCTGTGGGGTGGTTTAAAAGGATTATTATGACGAATATAGCACTCTCATGGGCATTTATTGCCCATACCACCCGAAACTAATATCTGGAAAATTTATAAAGGGGCAGATTCATATGTCTGACATTATTAAAATTCGAATCTCTCAATAACGTATTCCTGACGAGTCGCTGAAAGTCTGAGGATACGGACGCCACTAAGATAAGGATCCCCTCAACCTATAAGCAGCACTTTCCTTGCAAAGCAAATCCTCAGACACCTGCGTGATTCAGGGGTTTAATATGGAATGTTCTCGAGGCTCTCCCATCATGCACTGCTTGTGAATGAGATAATTTGTCTGGGGGCAGACGGGGGGATTGTGTGGCACAGCAGTCAAGTTGATCCACAGTGATTGACTGTAATGCTCCCCGTCAGACAGGCTCATGCAATGAGACTTCGCAGCTGGAGACAAATCAATTTCTCTCCCCTCCCAACAACCCACCTATTTCTCCTCATCTACCTCTTTTCCCGTCCTTCCACTCTTGACAGCATCTGATGGCATATCCAGCCGACCATTACACCGACCCCTGTCAAAAATCTGCCACACCATGTTGGACCGCACACCTTAAACGCCTCTGTTTTTGCTATTAACTAACACCGATCCAGAGTGATGAGTGCTGATCTTTCCTCTAAAACTTAACAGAGGATTCACTATAGAATCTCCATCAAATATCTGACAATTATTGATAAAAACGTCTTATACCAGCCGTCGGTGTCAGTGATGTCAAAAAGAAAACTCACATGACAAGTGCAGTCATGTAAGTGTAAAATAACACTATATGTATGGCAGGAAACAAGGGAGAAATCTAAGGTAATGTATTATGTAATGTATTGTAATACTCATTTAAATCTTTTTACAGTAGTTTAAATTTATTCATATTAATTTAGATGGACAAACAATTAAAATATACCCAGCACATGAGATGCTGCAGTGTGTTTTAAAGGGAAAAGGTCACCCATCAAGTCCCTAAATAACCCAAATAAATAGATAAACCAAAACAACTTTAATCTACTGTCTGTGTGTCATGTATAATTATCAGTTACAGTAATTTATGGTACCAAGAAGGCGTTAGTTATATTTTAGTGGGTACTTAGCTGAGAGGTCATGTTCTATATCTACTTGGGAAGCATCCATAGACCTAAAAATATCTCTGCTGCAAATAGCCTACGGTGAAACTCTAAAACTGAAACTGTGTGAAAAACTAGACATGACAGAAAACTATTTGTGACTTTAGAAAGGAAAATGTCCCAGCAATTATGATGGTGCTCAATACTCGACCCGAGGAAAACCACCAGGTAACAAATTAAGCGACTGTAGCCTTTGGCAGCTCACCTCTCTCAAATAGAGAAAAGAATACAATGCTCTTTACAATTATATCATCCATGTGTTTTGATTAGTGACATGAAATATAATTTACAAAATTTTACAGTATTTGCAAAGTTTTGTAAAGTGTATATGTGCAAAACTGTTGTTTTGGAGACACACACATGGATCCTGCTGCTGTATGATGCTGCAGGTGATTAATGAACTGTTTAAAGAGCACTTTCACTCGCTGGGCCCACATCCTCATTTGAGGTTTGATAGCGTTTGAGTAGATAAAGGTGAAGGGCTTGGACATGAATTAAGCTGCAGTTTGGGGAAGGCCTCGAAGGGGCCTGGTGGCAGCTCCCGGGCCTGGCAGATCCCCGTGTACTAAATAGAAGTGAAGAAGTTAAAGAATTGAAAAGGGAAGGGAGGGTGGGGCAGGTAAACGAGAACTACGGCTTGTAGAACTGGGGGGACATATATAGATGAGAACCGGAAGGAGCGTGTTTGGAGGCGTGGTCCCGCTCCTGAAATTCTGATACTTTATCTCCAACAAAAAGTGATTCTTTGCCTTCATAAATATGAAGCAATAATTTTGAATAAACTGCAACTGAAATAAAATCAAATGTTCGTTTATTCAAATAATTAATCATTAAGGAAAGTATGATTGGTATAAAGTGTATACCAGTCAAGTTTATTTTTGTTTTTGACAAGATTTTGACCAGAATTTGATCAAATTCAGCATTTGGGGCATAATTATTTTGAATTAGAAGACTACCACACATTTTTAATAGATGTGAAGTTTCAGAGCAAAGTGAATCCGGCTACACTTAACCTACATAAAGTTGTGTTGTGATTTTTGGAGAAGTCTCTGCGTGTGCTTCTTTTAGGCTTTGAACAAAGTGATTTGCAGACTTTGTTCTGTCCTCTGTTAGTTTTATGATTAAGGGGGGATTTTAAGGCTTCCTCTTATTTGTGACAGTGTCTCAAAGCTGTTGTCACATGATAAAAGTAGCAAAAAATGTATCAGAAAATAAAATGGTATATGGAAGAACAACTTTCTTTGAAAAAGACTACTTGAAATTAACATAGACTGTTCAGAGTTTTTGCTTGAGTGTTGTCTAAGGCGCTTGGAAGTAAAAGCATCTGGACGTGATAGGGTGGGGCTAGGTTTCACAATGAGCTCACCCGAAACCTTGGCTAATTGTGACCTACACCCGTTTTCACACCTTGGCTCATGTGATTAGGTAGAGGATCATTAGGGGTCCTTTTGTCCCTCGTGGGGGATTACTCCCACTGGGTTCAAATCTGGGGCTCTTCACCATTTGACCCTAGAACTGAAGAAGCTTCTCGGATGAGAGGTGAAATGTGTTCAAGCAACTTAAAGAAGTCCAGACGCTTTTCTTTCCAAGCTCTTTAAACTACAATGACCTGGATGACTGAGAACCTTCACAGACATATTGCTTGAGTGTTATTTTGTGAGTTGTTTTTATTCTGTTTGCGATCCTTATGCTAAGCTGTGGTAGCTGGCACAGCTTTCTTTTGGCTGTGGCATCAATCTTTGCATAAATCTGTGCATTTAACTCTTGGCAAGTAAGCTAATGAGTATATTTCCCAAAGTGTTGAACTGTCACTTCATTCAGCTTACTTTGCCCATTAAAGAGAATTCAGAACTGCAGGACTGTGGTTAATGCCAAATTTATGCCTTAATGTTCCATCCTCCAGCTTTACTCCAAAGCCCTTGCCCTCTGCTGGAGCTGAATATGACCATCAGTTGTCCCCAGCTGTGCTATGTATATCCTGGACAGGGTCCAGAGACAGGACAGTGCACAGTCATAAAAACAGAAGATAGTGCATAAGCATAGGAACAAAAAGAGGAGTTGCTGTAGCTACTGACTAAAAGGCACTTTAGGGTCTATTTATATCAGATGATTGCTGTTCCTAAACTCACTCAAAAGCACAAGACTGCATACACAGCCATTTTGTTTGAGTTTGAAGGCTTTTTTAAAAAAGTAGATTGGCCAACAAAGAGGATGAGTGCATTCAAGGGGGGCAGGATTTTGTGTGCATATTCATATTAGAATGGGTGCATTAGCAAGAATTTTAATGCGGTAGACCTTTTCGAATAAAAACGAGGCAGCAAGTAGACTGAAATATATCACACGCTCTCGATACAGTTTCTGCATCTACTGTACATGTGCTTCACTTGGGACCACGTCTTAAGGAAACACATGCTGGCTTTCCTAGAAGGGATAAAAGGGGAATGAGGGTTATAAAGTGCTGGGTGCTTTAACATCTACTGGCTCTTCTCATTTATGCTTATCTAGCTGACGGGTGTGTAAATGGCTTTCTGCTGGAGCAGGGTCCCCCGGGAGAACCGTTCCACTCACACAGACAGTGACAGGCCAGTAATGCTCCCCCCGAAAACCCCCTGTCTTTGCCTCACCTCCAGCCACCCCTCACCGACCAGCCCAGACAAACATCTTGATTGTAATTGAATTTCCAGAACGGCTGCTGTGTGACGGAGTAACGATTGGAAGGGAGAGCGACAGAGAGAGAGAGAGCCACAGTAAGAAGGGGTGGAAGGGAGGAAACTGAGGATGAAGGCGGAGGAAGATGGAGTGGTGGAAAGGTTAGAGTAATGACAGAGGCTAAGATTGAACAGGAAGGAAGAGGAAATAGCATACTGTTGTATAGCATGACAGTGGAGGGAAAGCCAAGGACAGGAAGCTGCTGGGGGATTAGCTTTGTTTCTGCGCCGAAGTCTTGACGGATCGTAATATACTGTTGCAATGCAAGTTTCATGGTTCACATACCTGCCGTGCGCATGCATAAGTGTAGCTGACATGTGAAAGATCAGGGAGAGGGAAAAAAAGCACCGAATAATCTGCGGTTAACATTAGAATATCATCCTTGAGAACATTTAATCCGACACAAAGTAAACAGAACTAAACATGGTAATACCTAGGGGCATAATGCACTGTTGTTAAGATCATACTTTATTAGTTCCGCTTCACATCTTTCTCCCATTGATATTATTGTTTGTTTGGTTTTTTTTCCAGCTAGCCTTATATAGTCTTGATTTAATTGGATAAACCGCCATTACATCAGCTATGCTGGCAAGTGAGGTCAGAGCTAATTCACTTAAAACACATGTTAAAATTAAAGGTAGTTCTGCTAAATTTCTTGGTGGCTTACAACATAACACGAATGCTGTATTTCTGGGGTTGTTGCTATGAAAGCTAAAATAACTGCCACTTAGCTGTATAACTCTGTGCTTCATTGTTGTGTAGTGTTTTTTTCATTTTGTCTATTAAGTGACCTGCCCTCTTTATGATAATGAAAGCTGAAGTCGAGGATACAATCCGTTTTCTGTATGTCTGATAAGCCAGTTTTGATAAGTCAGCCATCCCTTTCCTATTAAATCCGTACTCTCTTTCCATATTCGGTGCTCTGATGAATAGCAGATGCCCTAAATGAGCACTGACAAGTTTATCGCCGGGAAAACAGATTTGTTTATATAGGAAAATTTACACTTTGATTTGTGGCAAAGAAAACAAATTGTAGGTGGCGATTCCTCCCATGGAGTGTGGTCACAGGCACACCGACAAGTTCCAGTTACACATCAGTGATCTTTGTTCATTCATTTATTTTAAAACACTCATAAAGCTGCATTCACCAGTGGCTCCATACTGTAGTGGTTAACACATTTGTCCCAAAACAGAAAAGCTTTCCCAAGAGGAGATACAAATTCTCACATGGTGTTTAAAAGAAAAAAAAAGCTGCCAAATCAAATGTGTGTATCCATCTGCTGTGGTAACCAGTCCATTCACAGCACAAGTCAGCATCTTTCATCTGTCACCTTCTTTGACAGCTTTTTTAATCTTCCTGAAGATGTGATTATAAAAAGTGTATTTTTATAATCCACATGTGTGACACAGGATTTGTAAATGTCTTTTCACTTCCAACTTTGATATTCTTGCCTTACTGACCTTGTCTCGCTCTTTCTTTTTACCCCCCCCCCATACCCTCAAAGATTTTATCTAGTCAGCGGTGGAGTGCCCCTCATCATCTGCGGGGTCACGGCAGCTGTCAATATAGACAACTATGGCAGCAGGGAGCAAGCGCTGTAGTAAGTCCTAGATTTGCTTCTTCCTGAGTCAGTCTGAGATGATGTTTCACATTGTTATGCAAATAAAGAGTTTTTTTATGTTTTACTCCCAGAAATTAAATTTGATTTAATCTTCTTTAAACGCTGTTAGACGTGTGTATACATAGACACAAGCATATACTCCCTTTGGTGGATGTGTATTTCATTTAGTTACTCTCTTCTCAGTAAACACATAAAGATGATGTGACTTTATGAAGGTAACCATTTAATTACAAACAGAAAGTAAACTTTGAATTGTTCCGTATTTCTTAAGGTATTAAAGTGCAGTGGTGTGTTTGTGTGTGTGTGTTGCAGCTGCTGGATGGCGTGGGAGCCCAGTCTGGGAGCATTCTTTGGCCCTGTAGCTTTCATCGTCCTGGTCACATGCATCTACTTCCTCTGCACTTTCATCCAGCTACGGCGACACCCTGAAAAGAAGTACGAGCTCAAGCAACTGACGGAGGAGCAGCAGAGGCTGGCTGCTGTCGATGTGCCGACACACTGCCACCAGGGAGCCGAGCCCGGAGCCCTGGCTCCACCGCCCAGCGGGAGCCACTGCCCCGCCGGCTGCCCTGGCATTCCCATCAACCCCGCGCTGCTGGCCAACGAACACTCCTTCAAGGCTCAGTTAAGAACAGCGGCCTTCACCCTTTTCCTCTTCCTGGCAACCTGGACTTTTGGGGCACTAGCTGTGTCACAGGGCCACTTCCTGGACATGATCTTCAGCTGCCTTTATGGTGCCTTCTCCGTCACCCTCGGCCTCTTCGTCCTCATCCATCACTGTGCCAAGCGGGACGATGTTTGGCATTGCTGGTGTTCCTGCTGTCCTGGACGAAGCGCCGACGCCTCCTCTGGTGCCCCCGCGCCCGCTCAAACGCGGCCCAAAGTCAACGTGAACGGAGATACCCCCGGGCACGGCCATGGCCACAGCCACTGCCACCATGACTCACCTTGTCAGGCTAAAGCTCTAAGCTGTGGCCATGGCAGCTTAGCTCACTGTAAACACGCTGCCCTTCCTTCCTCACAAAATCACATGACGTGTCTAGCGCCAGTGACGCCATGCTGTGCCGCGCTGCACAGCCAGCAGCTTATGGAAGAAGAGCCCGCGGCCACGCATGTGCTGCTGCACGCTGACCCGGAGGGTTACCGGCCGGGGATCCAGTTGCACCCCTGCCTAAAGAGCAGTGCCAGGACTAAAGGCCGACATCTCAGCCGCAGGGATGGGGCCGGTGCTTGTGGAGCGGGGAGTGAGAGGGAGTACGCCTATCACATCCCCTCTAGTGTGGATGGAGGCAGTGTGCATAGCTTACACACTGACAGCCCCCACAGCACACACGAGCGCCACGCCCACATCTGTCCACACCTGGCCCACGAAGGCCACCATGACGTGCATCACACATGCCACGCTGCTGCAGAGTCCCTGGCATGCCATAATCCCTGCCACAGGCACATCTGCTGTGCCAAGGCAGACCTTTTCCCTTCTCTGTGCCCGGCAGAAGCAGGAGACACGGGCGTCTTCCTGTGCGGCTGCGGCAAAGTGGCTGAGGAGGACCCCGTGGCAACACATCACCATTTGGAAATGCACGCCCCGCGCAGACAATCCTACCCTCAGAACCCGCCCAATCAGAACGGGATTCTAAAGGGGAGCCTGCATGAGGGTCTCCTCTACACGTCAGACAGCACAGGAAATATACGCACTGGACCCTGGAAGAATGAAACTACTGTGTAGTGTGGGAAGACTGAGAAGAGGGGATGCAGGCAGCATTCCTGCTTCCCCTTCTAGGATAATAAAAAAACAAAGAATTGTATAACATTTTAAAACATCACAATCAGCGTGGGATATTTTTTTATTTTAATGTCCTCTTGATTTTATGTGTGCTGTTTTACTGTACAGAATTTCATTTGAACGCGCTCCTTCAGGGGGCATCCACTGACAGAAACCGAATTTCTTCC
Source organism: Haplochromis burtoni (assembly GCF_018398535.1). NCBI lineage: Eukaryota > Metazoa > Chordata > Actinopteri > Cichliformes > Cichlidae > Haplochromis > Haplochromis burtoni. The sequence goes on along the minus strand of NW_024582531.1, from coordinate 918,023 downwards.
ATCACAATGAATTTGTGAAAACGTGTGTCGCATGGCGCCTTCAGATGTAATCGAAGGTGTCGCCACTGTTCCATATTACTACAGATCTATCTCTCTCTATATATACAAGAAAATGAATGGTTGTACGTATGAATTTGTGTGTGTTAACGCTCAAAGGCAACACGCTGCAAGATATTTTTTACACTTTGAAACACGTCAAATAGTCTCTGATGACAGTGAACCTCCAGTACTTAAAAGAACTTCTTGGCATCCATGTTTTAGACAACTAAACCAGCAGTTTTAGACTTCATGGGTATTTTTGCCATTCGGTCAAGCAACTGTGAATATCTACTAGAGTTTTCTAAAAAAAAGAAATATATATAAATATATATAAAGATACTGTTGCTTACAAGAGATGTGTGGATGCCAGTTAAGTTGTGAAAATTCAAAGCAACAGAAAAAGAGAAGTGAAATTAAGCATCCTCTTATCCAGGTCAGTATTGATCGTGCTGTCTATATGATGTCTTCACTGTTGTGTTTCTTTTTCTTTTCTGTTCTGGAGAGAATAACGGCACATCAGCAGCAACAGCATTGTGTGTAGAAAGTTACTGTCAGTGAGTCATTGGATCCATTGTGCCATAAAGAGCCAGGTCCTCACAGCAAAGTTCATTGCCAAACCGGTGTGCTGGTTTTTATTCCATTCAGCTCAGTTTGCACACGCTTCATGTGACGGTATCACATCAGCTTATGTTTCTCTGTACAATCAATCTAGAAAAAAAAAAACAGCAACAACAATAACAGCAAGCTGCATCAACATAACTTTGGGAAACCAGCCCAGCGTCCTGCAATTTTCCCTCCTATTAAAATGCTAATAAAATATTTCAGACTCACCCGACATTGGCCGAAGCCAAAAAAATGATACATGGCAGAAACCAGAGCAAATTCGGCCCTGTTGTGTTTTATAAATTTATAATTTGCCTTATAAAAGCTCCAACACATGCATGCTTATATGTAGCTGTGTTTTAATGGTGTAAATGAATGCCTTTCCACAGACATATCGTTTGACTCGACCCAATGCAGCTTGCCATGTGTCCTTTTTTGAAGCACTTGTGGATTATTTCACTTCTCAACAGTAATATTTGGCTCTTGTGACCTTCATGTTGCATCACTTTAAAAAGGACCCATTATACTCATTTACAGCTTCATAGTTTTTTTTTAATCTTCAATCTTAGAGTCATCTTTGCAAGATTCATAGTTTAAATGAATCCTTCTTTATCTTATACCAGGCTTTAGTGCAGTTATTTCTGGGCAACTGCTTTAGCCCAGAGCACCCAGTTTTCTCCTGATTGGTTGCCCTTCAGAAACAGCACATGTGTGGCCAAAAGCTGATACCCCCCTCACTGAATCAAACAGAGTCGACACTAGAAAAGAAAACATTTAGAGAGGTTTCAAGATTGCTTTTGACATTGTAACAATATATGTATTACAGAAAATAAGATAAAGCATAAGCTATCCCTTTATTCTTACATTTATTCAGGAGTCCAGTCAGTAAAATCATATGTCCTGCTTTGGTGACAGCTTTTGTCAGGACTGCTAACAGATGAAATGTGGATCATTTCTTTTTTTGTTTTTTTAAACCGTGAAGGTCACACTCTCTTTGAAGAATTGCCTCTCGAAAGAGAAGCCAAAAGAGTCTCCGTATTGATTTAGAAGCGCTTGTTTGTTTTATGAATGATAATATTTAATACAATACTCCAGACAAAACAAATCATACATTTCATCAGACCAGCCAACACTTCATAAAAAAAACAACATCCAAAGCATAATCTCACAGCAAAGCCCACTCTAGCGAAACCACCTCAGCATGCGCACCACCTCTCTATCCATTTCGTGCACTTTTTGTCCGTGTATATAGAATTGGTTTCTGATGAATTATTTTTTATGAGATTTAAGATATTTAAGAATAAAATAAGTCTATGTAAAAGAAAGTTGTATGGGAAAAAACTGACCTCTCAGTGTTATAATGCTCAGTATCTGAGTTTAGAAATGTCCTTTTTGTTTTCAAATGCCTTTTTTTTCTGTCGACTTCATAAAGTATGCAGACTCGCCGTGTGTTGTGAGACTTATCCTGTCATATCAGAAATAGAAATGCACTACCCATTATAACGTTTGGCCTGCCAGAATAGTATTTGTCACTTACGGTGTCGTTATAATAGAAGTGCTTGTTCAGACAGACCTGAATTAAGGAAAAAAATTCAGAGAAAGAAAGCAAAATATTAATGTGACAGTCCCTCTGGTTGAATGGCAAGGCTTTGAACAGTAAAGGAAGGCAATGGTAGACATCAAAGATGATGCATGAACCTCATAGCTTTGCACAGGGCCATTGGAGTTATTGCCAGGGACTGGGACAAAATGGGATGTTATGGGTTCAGCTTATGGGTTATAAAACATTGGCCCACAATTGATCATACAATACAAGCTCCTTTGAGCCACCTTGGATGCTAGCAGCCAGCGGCCCTGGCTTTATAGTTATTGGAAAGGGATTTGTAACAGTATCACAACGAAATCATCCCACATTAAACCGAGAGAACATCGGTCTAGGTTAATTGCTGTACAACATGTGCATTTGCTGGTGGTGTGTCTTAGGAGCAGCTCGAGCTTTTCAGTGTCTGTGAGACGGTGTGTTTGGTATCACAGGCCGCCATAGGCCACCTTCTCTGTCGCCATCAGTAACAGATGTACTGCCCCAAACAAGCTAGCTGGCTTCGTTTCGGCTCACCAGGCGCCTGCTGGAATATTCACCTGTGGTACTGTGACAAAACCTAAAGCCAGTTTTCAATTTTTTCTACATTGACACAGATTCCAATAAATGTATTTTTTCACCATGCAACGGACGAGCGCGTCTTTGGCTTTGTGTTTGTGTGCCTGCCACCTGTGTGTATGTGTGTGAAAGTGCATTTAACATATGTGAATATGAATCCAAGTGATCGCAAAAGCCTGTTTTTTCCCTCTTCTTCTTCTTCTTCATAATTCTCTTTTATAACTTCTGCCAGCGTGATGAAAATTGAGATGTCTTTTGGACTCACCATGGGGGAGGAATCAAGTGATAACAGGCTTGACTGCTGTTCCTGCTGCTGCTGCTGCTGTGCGAGGATGTGTATCTATGTGTGTGGTGCATGCCCAGACTTTTGTCCACATACATGCACAGGCATCTGCACGTGCGCATATCTTGCAGGAAATGAGACACTGTGTCTTCCGCGCATCACAAACGGCACCCTGATTTGACAGGCCGTGAAACGCCTGAGCACATTTAATATGCAGCTGGATTTTTTTTTCTTTTCCAAGGCCACACAGCTCTCTCTTCAGCCTCACAACCATCAGATTATTCGTGTGACTGAAAGCCATGTGAAATATCAAAACCCCCAATCTCCTTCTCTGTTGGCTGTGAGGACCCAGGCTTAACATGAGTACTGCAGGGTGTTATGAAAGGTGAGTAATGGATGTCTCGAGCCTCTATCTTTTAAAGAAACCAAATTATTTTGTGTGCTGCAGTGCCAAATGAGTAGCTGCCATCCTTGTATATGACGCTTGCCCGTGTCTTTGAATAAATAAGTGTGTGTGTTTTTTTAAGTGCTCAACAAAGAGTCAATAAAGCACATGGATGATTCACCGTGAGGCTTGAAGACTGAAGGCCGTGGTAGGTGAGGCCATGGTGGTTTGGCAAAGGGAGAAATTGGCCCGGGGAGGCAGCTGTTTCATTAAAAATTAATCTGATTTTAGCAACACAGATGTGTGTTTATGATACAATTAACAGTGTTTTAATTTCCTGTTGTAATAAATAGGCCTATAAGTAGGAGTATTAGCCAAAGAAGAAGAGCAGGAGATGTGAAGAGAAATGTGCCCCTGCAAAGAAATACGCTTCATGTATGGTACGGAAACCATACATGCAGTACAATTAGATTTTACTGAGGGGCTTGTATCATGATGCAAGAACTGTATGAACAGGGGCATGATTTGTGAGTCTCTTTGTAAGCCTGTCTCTTAACACATGTCAAAATTGCTGTTATCTTTCGCTATCTCTCATGTAGATCTAACAACATATGGCACGTAAACAATGTTCCTCTGGTGTATAGAGACTTGTATTACTTTGTCTTACTTAATCAAGAATGTCTTTGATTTCTCTCAGACCATGTTATACCGTTTATATGCCTTTGGCTTCCTCCCTTACTCCCCACACGTTTAGTAGCTCTACCCCCCTCCTCCTCCTCCTCTTGTCTTGTCGGACAAGACTTGTGATAGAAGGCTGTGATCGTCATGCTAATGTTGTCCTTGGCTTAAATAACATGCTAGAGATTCGCGGGGTGGGGAGAGCGAGAGGGAGCAGCAGAGTGAAGGCGGGGTGGTGAGGAGGGGGCGGTGGATGGAGGGGAAAGCAGGACGGATAGTTTGAGGCTTATGAGAAGAAAGACACGGCGAGGGAGGTGGAGAGATCAAAGAGGAAGAAAAGACAGAAAGAGGTAGGCAAAACTTCTTATTAGATATCATCACTTGGTTTCTTGGAAGCTACATTTCTAATGGGTGTCCGTGAAATTTGTGTGTGTGTATGTGAGAGTGCATCTCAGGCTTGCTGCACTGGAAGGTAATTTACTCCAGTGCCAACGTCACGATCACTGGTTTTACACATGCAAATCCGTTCATCTATCTGAACGAATATCTATAAACATCTATAAACACTGTAATGTAACCTATAAAGGTGGAGCTCCTCAGAATACAGCGAGTCCTGATGATATCACACTGATGTCACTATTTAAAATATGCACTTTTTATGAAAAGTCTGAACTATTACTGATGAAATCAATGTTTATAGTGAACCTCACCTATTCCAGAGAGTAATTTATGCAAAGCCTCCAGGTAGCATTAGTGGTAAATACATCATATGGCAAGAAGATACTCAATCTGCTACTGATGTTTCTGGGAATGTTGTAAGATCTGAGGGTGACGTTTCAGATAATGACAGAAAAGAATGTTGTTCCAGTAATTTAATAATTTACTAAATACACTCATTGCCCACTTTGTTTGGTAAACGAGTTTGGTAAACCTTGCTAGTAAACCTTGTTTTGCCTTCAGAACTGCCCTAATCAGTTCTGAGGCATCACACAGTTTCAGTAACAATACTCAGGTGTGGTGTTAAAACAATGCTCGGTTGGTACTAGGGGCCCAAAGTATTGATGATTGATGATTGGTTGATGATTGCTTAATTTTTACTCTGTGCATACAAGAGCACAGCTTCAATGTGATAAGAATACTCTGGACTTACAGGAGAAAGGCTAGCGGATATCTTAAGAACAAGCCGAAGCTCTGCATGAATGCAGCCACTTGGACATAAAGACAACTTTAGAACTAAAGGAGCACTGAGGCCTTTACAAAGTGCAATTCTTTCATTGTTACTTGAGAAAACTGGTAAAGTTAGCCTCAGTCTCGCTATCGTGTAACTTTTTTTTCCATACGTGTTTTTTTTCTATTCTTTTTGAGACAGAAATTTCAATTACTTTGTTTCTGTTCATGAAAGCAGGCCAGACTCACATTCACTGTTTATGTAGCTTTATTTCTGTCTCCACCATTCCTCTTTAACAGAAAACCAAAACAATACAAAACAGGCTAAAAAGCAACACTGTTGAACTGAGCAATTACTACACTACACCGGTTAGGCACAACAAATGACCACCTGCCTAATATTATGTTGGTCTCCTTTTGCTGTAGGTAAAAGGTAGGAGGTACGTGTCAAAGTAACATTCAATTCCATTTTAGTTTTATGGTGCCAAATCGTAACAACTTAATTGCCTCAAGGCACTTTATATATGTAAGGTGAAGACCCTATAATAACACAAAGAAAACAGAAAACCCCAACAATCATATGATCCCCTATGAACAAGTGATTTGGAGACAGTGGGAAGGAAAAACTCCCTTTTAACAGGAAGAAATCTCCAGCAAAATCAGGCTCAGGAAGGGGCAGACATCTGACGTGAACATTTGGGTTTAGGGGATTAACACAGGACCCAGAGATGAATAATAACTGATAATTAAATGGCATCCACATAGATGGCAGGACCCAAAGTTTCAGAACATTTCACAAAGCATCACACTGCGTCCACTGGCTTGCCCTCTTCCTATAGTGCATCCTGCTGGTACCAGGTGTTCTCCAGATAAGCAATGCACTTTCACATGGCCATCCACGTGATGTAAAAGAAAACATGATTCATCAGGCCTGGCCACCTTCTTCCTCTGCTCTGTGGTCCAGTTCTTCTGCTCATGTGCTCATTGTTGGCACTTTTGGCAGTGGACAGGAGTCAGAGTGGGCATTCTGACTGGTCTGCAGCCCCATGCACAACAAACTGTGATGCACTGTGTATTCTGACAGCTTTCTGTCAAAACCAGCATGAACTTTTTTTTTGTCAATTTAACCTGCAATAGCTCATCTGTTGGACATGACCACAGGCCAGCCTTTGCCCCCCCCCCCCCATGCATCAGTGCGCTTTTGCGTTTGTCAAACTCGCTCAAATCCTCATGCCCATTTTTCCTGCTTGTAACCCATCAACTTTGGGGACAAAATGTTCACTTGCTCCCTAATATATCCCACCCACTAATAGGTGCCAAGATGAAGGATAATCAGTGTTATTCATTTGTCTTTCAGTAATAATGTATTTATTACTTAATCCCAAGGTTATATAATATATAAAGGTTAATGTTGGTGCTCCAAGTGTGCATATAGTGACATATACGCATGTTAAGCATTGCTGCTGTGTCATCTTACATTATTCCCTTGGAAGAACCAGCCTGCTACACTTACACAGACTTGTACTGTAGTTGTTTGCCTGGCGGGCACAGGATATGATGTGTGATAATGCAGTGCATAGGGCCTCCAAACATAGGAAAACAAAAACAGCTCTATTGGTTTACTTGCTTGTCATAGCTGTGTTTTGCCTCAGCATATGTCTCCCTATACAGAGGATGCCTTCCAGCCAATAGCTATCGCTCAGCTTCCCCAAAAAGACCTCTGAAGACTTACATCCCCCTCTAAGTACATAAAAGTAATGAACAAAAACCCCAACCTATTTTACTGAGCTCAACCCCATTCTGCTATTTCACAGTGGCTTACTGTCAACACATCCACACCTGAATTTCAGTCTGTGATGTGACACTATGAGCTAGCTTCTTGTGCTAAAAAGAAAGAAAGAAAAGAATAGAAGAAAGGACTTTGACATCTCGGTGAGTGACATGTCTGAATATTCCCTTTAACTTGTTTTCTCGACACAAGTATTGGCCCCTGCTGCGCTGCTGAATTTCTTTATGCATCAAATCCTTTGTTGGAATTGTGATGTGTGCCATCACAATGCCTAAGTCAGGTAAGTGTGAATATTACTGCGCTCTCTAACTCAAAGCTGCACTCTGGCTTTGGAGGGAGCCAAAAGCTGCCAATCTGTGTTGTTCTATGTATTTGACAACCCTCCCCCGTATCTCCCCTCCCACCCCCGCAGTCTCTCCTTGTTATTTATAGCTTCCTCTAATGATGACGCAACGCAGCACAACTGCAAGGGAGCAAAGCATCATGTGACGGTTTTAATGCAACAATCCGGTGGATTATGAGGCCTAAGAGGCTGCTGTTGCAGTATGTAACATCAAGGCTCGTACAACAGCCAGGCAGACAGGGAGGGAGGACTAGAACCAGCCAGCACCCTGCCCTCCCCTCCCCTCCCCTCCAGCCCCTTCCTTCTCCCTTCTTTAGTGGAGAGAGAGAGGACAGGACAGCTGGGGACGGCATGGTGGGCCAAGGACCAGTGAGGATGGAGAGAGAGGATTGCAACAAGTAGATTATGCTACAGTAGGTGTTCGTTCTGGGTCTGTTAAATCCCACACAGCTGCCAATAACCAGTGTTCACTGCCGCTATAGGTCAAAAGGGATTTTTGATCCTGTAAACTTGACAAACTTTGCAAAGAGAACGGAAACTGCAATGGAAAATACACAGTACAATGTCATGTACCCACCCGTCTTCTCTTTTTTTTTTTATTAAAATGTAAAGAGAAGTTGATTTAAATGAAAGAAAATACATATGGTTATATTTTCTGTTGTTACATGTTTAAATGTGGCTACTTTCTTGCCACAAAGTAACAAATAAATATAAATTGGTGGCATCTTAATATAGTGGTGGGCAGCAGGTTATTACTGTTAGTACTGTGGATTTCATATTGGCTTTTGGTCCTTAAATAATTATATTAATTTAAACAATTTATAAGTAATTACAATAATCAGATGAGAAATAAAAAAGGGATTTTATTTTTTGTTCTTTTTCTGTTTTATGTGATTATTATTATATTTGATTATTATTTTGTTATTATTTATTATTTTATCATTTAATTCTTTTTATTATTTGATTTTTACTTTATTTGTTTTTAAATTAATATAGCGTTTTTGTTTTCTCTTTCATTTCATAAATTAAAAACCATGCTATTAATTTGTTGGTGGTTGATTGTTGGTTTTAGCAAACCCTGTCTGACTTTAAAAAAACTTTTTCAAACTCAACTCAGGGTGACTAAAAATATGTAATATATATATATAATATATGCAATTGTAGCTGTGACAATGTGGAAAAGAAGCATGGAATAGTTGTGACAGTATCATTGTTTTTTAACTGCATCTCTTATCTATTGTTCTGTTGGTGATTCATGTTTTTGCTCACTTCTTATCCAAATCGTAGCTTTTCATCATACGTGAAAGTTTGTATTTATCTTTTACAACACTTTTTCTTTCTCGTCTTTAATGACTTTGTTTCCCCCGCTTTCCCTCAGCAAGAATTTCTCTTTTCCGTAACCACCATTCGCCAACCACAATTAGCCAAGCTGCCCCTGGGATTGCGCATCAGCCATGTGCTGCACACTGCTCTAGCTTAACCAACATCTTAAGCATTTTAGCCAACATAAAATCTGTTAATTTCTTTTGTCAGTTTCACAACCCTACCCCATGCTGTTTCACTTTTCTAGAGTCTCCAACATGTGCATATTTATCTATGAGGTATGGTTTATGGTCTTAATTTTCCTTGCGTGGCAAGGGATTCAAATCCTGGCTGTGCCTGAGTACAATTTCTCATTTTAAACTCTACATTCCCTCAGTAGGAATTCAGTGCACTGACTGTATGCTCCAGAAAATCAATCTGTCACCAGTTTCATTTGTTTTCACCAGATGAGCTCTGGGAATCTCAGCCTGCAAATGTGCACTTGACTTGGAAAGGCTCTAAGCATATGGTCCAAGTGTGCAAATGTGACTTCTAAAATGGAGAAGCATTCAGAGGGCTCCTCTGGGTTCCCTTTCGGTGTGACAGAAATCAAAATCCTGGATAAAAGAAACATTGGGAGTTGGGAATAGCGACAGAAATGGCTACTCCTGTTCACCTACGATATGAAAACAGACAGTTATGTTAATGCATGACATAACATAGTTGGTAGTGGCTTTAAGTGTCAACAGCATGAACTGAGAGGTCTGATTTCATGCAGCCTTGCCTCCGGTTTCAGACTGAGGCTGTTTCCTGCTCTCAATACAGGAATGCCATCTAGTGGTTAAAATCAGTAAGTTTACATGTGGAAACGTATTGGAAAATAGCCCTTATGTACAACAGGTTATTAAGCAGGATAGTGCATGAGCTTTGTGTTAATGGCTGCAACACAGCTGCAGCATAACATAGCACAAATGCAACACTTCCCTGCCAGTCACATGGTATTAACTTGGCAAAGTGCACCAAAAAATCTCTCAAGTTCGCCCTCCTAAGACAGCCTATTTAACAGATCTTTATTAAGTAAAAGATTAGCCAGCTGAAGTAAATAAGTGTTCAAGGTGGAGTTAAAACGAAACGCTAGGGTGGGCTTGAGCACCAGCCCCCAACCAAATGCAAATGTATGCAGGAATAACTGCTTCCCTTCTCTCTTCCTGTGATGCGTAACCATGAGGCAAGTCTATGGGCGAAGTTCATAAATGTTTGTCCCGCTGTAACATATTGAGTTAGCTGCAGTTATTTAACCTGCACTCGTTGCAGAGATTGTGCCCCAACACTGTTTTTGTCTGCGAGGCCTGATGAATATGCATTTCTTCCCTCTCCCTGTCTTTAATGCCTAAGCGCTTCCTCAACCACACACACACAGTGATACATTTGTGCACAATACAAATCGTCATGCATATAGTGCTATTGACATACAGATAACTTTGCAAAATACCTATTAGAGCTCTCTACTTTAAAGATTAGGATGAAAACTTTCCTTTTTGAAAAAGCGTATATAACTGCGAACCCTTCCTTCATTATGCTGCAATAAGGTCTAAGCTGCTGTGGGCGGCTGAGTGTTTCTTCTTCACCCACCTTTTTTCACTGTGTGCTTCTACAGCAATCTGCATTTGATTTTTAGTTATTATTGATCTCTGGCTTTTTTTCTACAGCACGTCTGTTGTCCTGTCACCCTCCGCTCACCCCCAACCGATCATGGCAGATGGCTGCCCCTCCCTGAGCCTGGTTCTGCCAGAAGTTTCTTCCTTATAAAAAGGGCTTTTTTCCTTTCCACTGTCACCAAGTGCTTCTCATAAGGGGTCTTCTGATTGTTGTCATCTGAGCTCTATGTTGTTTATTACAGGGTTTTTAACTTGCATTATAAAATGCCTTGAGGTGACTGCTGTTGGAATTTGGAGCTATATAAATAAAATTGAATTGAATTTATTATGTAAGATCTTTCTTGATGATGATGATACTAATTAAAAGTGTAATAGTAAGTAAACAGCCAGATATGCCAAAAAGATCACCAAGAGAACAGAATACATAAATGCGTCATCAAATGCACAATTGTGTTTTTAAACAGAAAAATAAAAGGAAAGTAGATGATAGATTGTTACATAATTAACTGAGTGGAATGATAAGTTGAAATGGAGGAAACAGTGAAATATGTGTCTCTAAAAGGTTGATTCTGTTCATCTGGACGTAGCGTTTTGTGGGAGAAACATTTCGTCACTCATCCAAGTGACTTCTTCAGTCTCAGCTGACTGCAGGTTTCCCCAATCTTATAAACAGCGTCATTAGGACGCTACAACACAGAGCGAACACCATCCCCACTGACACAGCGGCCAGGGAGGCAGAGAGATCGCCCAAGCGAAAACCTGTAGTGATCCCATATGTGCCAGGAGTATTGGAGCAGTTGAGATGCATTTTTTCTAAACACCGGGTCTCTGTGGCATTTAAACCTCAAAACACGCTGCGCCAAAAACTGGTCCACCCCAAGGATCGGGTCCCCCGACACAAACAGAGTAACATAGTGTACGCTGTTAAGTGCCAGGAGGATTGCCAGGATTTATACATCGGGGAAACCAAACAACCTCTGGCGAAGGCACAACACAGAAGAGCTACCTCATCAGGCCAGGACTCTGCAGTCTATTTACACCTACAGGCCAGTGGACACTCTTTCAAGGATGAGGATGTACACATCCTGGACAGGGAGGAACGCTGGTTTGAGCATGGAGTCAAGGAGGCCATTTACATGAAAAGGGAAAGACCATCTCTGAATTGAGGAGGGGGCCTAAGGGTACATCTTTCGCCATCTTACAATGCTGTGATTGCAGCCATTCCCCAACTCTCTGTGAATGGTACTCATGGCCATTGATCAGTGGGTTTTGGTCAGTGATTGTTTCTCTATATATTGTGATCTCACACTGAATGTAGGTGGGTTAGCTATCAGTTAGCTATGACCAGAAGACAAAAAGACTACACATCCAAGCCAAATGGTGGAACAGATAGTTTAGATCAGTGGTGTCCAACATGAGGCCTGTGGGCCAGAATTGGCCATCAAAGACAGCCTAATGGATAGTTTTAATAAAATATGAAGGAATTTCTGTATCTTGCTGATACAGAACTTCCAATTGACCATTCAGACTACATCATATTAAATAAGTAATGTATTTCTGTAATTTTACTGCTCATAATGTATCCCTAAAGAGTTATGCTGACAGATTTATTTGATTTACTACAATAGCATTTCTTTATTATGTAGAAAAACTGAGACTCACTGTTGAAACTACACTTCTTATTCTTATATTAAAATATCTCAGGGATTAAATGTGTAGGTGAGTTTCACTGGTCTTGCCCACATCCGATCAAAGTGGGCTGTTGTAAAGTGAGTTTGACATTCCTGGTTTAGAGGAAGAATTGAACAGACAAATCTGAGTGTGGTTTATTGCTGTTGTTGCTGACTTAACTTGTGTTTCGAGTCAATGGGTAAAATGAAATTTATCTTTCAAGATGTCAGCGCCCCGACATTAAAATTGTGTGGGGAAAAATAAATACTAATAAATTAGTTTTGCATGTTTTTAAGAATTGTGCAAAGCACGCATACGCATATCTAACAGTTAGAATTTGAAAGAGCAATTGCAATCTTATTTTATTTGAGATAAAATGTTTATTCCATCTGGCTAATTGCACTGCCCTCAGCTCCACCATCTGTTACCCAGGTGAGGCAAAAAGACTCTCCTCCACACGTCTGCATCCTGTCCAGGTGAGTAACTCTCGTGCTCGTGCAGTAAACACAGTTTCCATTTATTTTCTTGTGATTCTGAATCCTCCTGATATTACTCCAGGTCTACCCACACAACACTTGTCATGCTAAATAAAATTGAAAGAGGTACAAGGAGTACACAGTTGCCTAGTAGCAAATGTTTTACTGTGGGCTTTGTGTGTGTTCAAAGTGTTTGTGTAGTTCCCAAAATACTGGCCAAAGGGACCAAACATGTTACTTTTTCATTTTTTATAATGAGGTAGTGGAAAAACAGATGCCAATGTTTGCTTGTTCGGGGGGGGGGTGAAGGTGAAAGCAGGGCGGGCCTTTGGGAGTGCTAAAGAGACTTGGTGGTAAAGCTTCAACTTAAAGACACTGCAAGTAACAAATACTACCAGGAAGCTGTTATTTACAACAAGCTGCAACTATTGTTCCTTCTGTTTTAGATCTATACTGGGAGGAAATGGATTTTGTGATTTTAATGAGATTTTTTTATTATCCTTTATCCATCAAAGTAAAAACGTTTTTGCACACTTCTGTGAATTTCTGTGAACAATAGTGCCCGGTAGAGTGTTCACAATGCTGAGGGATCTAGGACTCAACAGCCGTCTGTGTGCATGTGTGCATGGGTGTTGGACTTCCTCACCGGCAGAACTCAGGTGGTGAGGGTGGGTAGGTGCGTCTCCGACAGCATCACTATCAGCACGGGAGCGCCAAAGGGGTGTGTCCTCTCACCACTGCTCTACTCCCTCTACACTTCAGACTGTGTGGGCACCCATGGCTCCAATACCATTGTGAAGTTTGCTGATGACACAGTGGTGTTGGGTGCCATCTCCAACAACAATAAGGCGACCTACATGGATGAAGTGAAGAATCTGGCATCGTGGTGCCAGCATAACCACCTCCAGCTGAACGTCGGCAAGACCAAGGAGCTGAGCTGGTAGTGGACTTCAAAAGGAGTCAGCACAGAGACTACAAGCCCATTATTATTTCACTAGCTGGGACCACATCCTTGGTAACGATGGGCGATGAGGGAGTATTAACTGGTGCTGCGGTTTGGGGAAGGCCTCGAAGGGGACTGCTGACGGCCCGGGCAGATCGCCATGTACTAACGAGAAGTGAATGAAGGAAAGGGAGAGAGGAAAAGAGAGGGAAAATGGGGGGGAAGTGTGGGGCATGAAAATGAGAAGAGCAAGTATTGGTGAAGGGGGGCTTTTATAGCCTGAGGCCGGAGGGGGCGTGAAGGAGGAGTGGTTCAGCTCCTGAAATTCAGATGATATCTCCACTAATGGAGCTCAAGTGGAGAGGGTGCAGTCCTTCAAGTATCTCGGTGTCCACATCTCCTCAGACCTGACCTGGTCTGCCCACATTCAGGTCCAGTCCAAAAAGGCTGGGCAGTGCCTGTACCACCTACGACAACTGAGGAAGTTCAGGGTCTCTCCAGGGATCCTCAGGACTTTCCACATTCTCATATCATCCTGCTCCTTCTGGCTTCACAACAGCACAAGACACTTTAACACCCTACCCACGCAATGTACACAAGCTGTAAATTTCCAGCTTGCTTTATTTTATTTTATCTTTATTTATATAATGTATATAACTCACCCACTTGCTGCACATAATGTCCTCTTTGTATATACTCATTCACTGTATATAAAGTTCTGTCTCTCTTTTTTGCACAGTCGAGGAATCAGGTCACATTTCACTGCGTGTTATATCTGTATAACTATGCATGTGACAAATGAAGAATCTTGAATCTTCTTCTTTCAGCTGCTCTCTTTAGGGGTCACCACAGTGGACCATCTGCCTCCATTTGACCTCGTCTCCTTGTCCTCCTCTGCCACGCCAATGCTCTGCCTGTCCTCCTTCACTACATCCATCAATCTTCTCTGTGGTCATCCTCCTTCGTTTTCCTCCTGCCTGGGAGCAACATCTTCAGCATTCTGTGTCCAGTATATCCAGTATCCTTCCACTGCAAGTGTCCAAACCTGTCCTAGAACCAGGTTTTGACTTTTTGGGCTGCTTAGGGGTTTTGTAGTTTTATTTTTTGATAAGCACGTCATGGTCCTGGGTCAGTTTACGTAGTCTTTTAAGTTTTTTGAGACACTGCTTTGTGTATTTCTAGTGTATTAGCTTTTGTTCTTAGTTCCCAGTAACTTAAGAGTTTAATTCCTCCCTTTGTAGTCCTCCCTGCTGTGTCAGGTCACCTGTATTAAGTTTATTCATGTGTCAGTGTCTTCCCTGTTCAGTTATCACTCTTCCTGTGTTTGTTGTTCTGTGTGTGTTGCCTTTAGTTTTGCTTCCTGTGTCTCATCTTCTGTGATTTCATTTACCGGTGTCTCATCCTGCCCAGCTGTCTCCACTTCCCATAACCAACGTCCTGTGTATATATTGTCTCAGTCTCCCTTTTTCCTTTGTCATGGTGTCAGTTCAGTTTTCCTTCATGTCTCGCAGCTCCAGGATTAGGTCTCAGAGTCTGGTTAGTTTTAAGTTTCTTTCTGTACCTTTTTTTTCCTAACTTTGGATTTTATTCAAATCAACCTAAAATGTCTAACCTTTTGCTAATAAATTTTCCCCTTGAATTTGTTATTTCTTAATGTTTATAGGTCTTCATTCCCTTAACTGATACAAGTTGCTTTTAACTTAGTTCCATGCTAACTTAGTTCTGTGCTCTTGCTCTCATGACCTTTAGGTTCCTTCTGTCTTTTTTATACAGGATTTGGTAAAACTCCTTTTGTTTATGCTGTTATGGCTATGCTCCTGTTGTCTGTGCCTTTGGGTCCCTGACGGCTTTAGATGATGGGTTGGGTTTTTCCCCCCTTTTGGATTTCCAATTCTGTCCTTTCAATCTTGTCTCCATGTTTGTCCATGTTCTGTGTCAAGCTTGTATGTGTTTGTCAGTGTTAGTTATTTTTTTCTATATGATTTTGACAGTCTCTTGTCACCAGTGCTTTGGTTAGTTCTAGTTCTCCGTCTCGTCATTAGTCTCAGCAGTTCTGCCACCTTTTGCCTGTTCCTTGTTATCTTATGTTTGTATATATTGTCATTTTAGGCTTGGCTCTTGGCTCTTGGCTCTTTGTCACATTCTACCTCCCCGCTCATGTTTTCTCCTGAAAGATTCCTAGCTGTAAATGATTTTTTTCCTGACCTGCTTTACGTTTATTTTGTAAGAGCTCAACAATAAAACTACCTTTTAGTTTGTAACTTGTTTCCAAGTCTTGCATTTTGTTTCCAACTTGTGCCTGCCACACAAACTGCCAGGACACAAACCATATCAGCCTTGCTTCTTTAACTTTGTCTCCAAACTGCTCAACATAAAGTTGTCTCTCTTGTGAATTTGTTTCTGATCTTTTCCATTCTGGTCACTCACACACATCAAATCAAACTGTTGTCTTTTTGTCAGTGCCATCATCTCCAAACAGCACATCACAGCAGGTCTCACTACCATCTTCCTTTTCACTCTTGCTGCTATCCTTCTATCACTAATCACCCAACACTCGTCTCTACCACTCTCCTCATCTGCTTTGTTTGTTGGTTTGGATAAACAGATCACTACAACTTCTCCTTGCGTGTCCATCTTTCATTTCATTCAACCTTACTAAAGCAACATGAAGACAACTGTAAAGTTTATAAGCATTTAACAAAAGACAGAAATCCATTAATCATAGGTTCTCACAAACTGACTGGATGGGGTCATTGTGTAATAAGCACACTCGTCATTCAACAGTCGTTTCAAGATCAAGGTCAGGAAGTACAAGAATACATCTTGGTTATGCATCTGGACACACCATCTACCATGATACCTTGGGTCATGGTGTTGGTATCATGGTTTTTTTTGACGTACATCGGGTTATGAAACCCAGAGTTTATATAACTGTAAACTCTCAAGTTAGCACTGGACGTCAGCTAGAAGTGATAAACCAAGTGGTGTTGGCTTCTCCACAGAACCATGGGAATTGATTATTCACTTGATCGTGGTGATAGTGACTTCTCCACCACACCACAGGGTCAGTGCTATCGCCTTGTAGCAAGAGTTTGAATCCATTCGAATATTCTCCCGTGTCTGTTTAGTTGCTCCTGCTTCCTCTCACAGCCCAATGACATGTTAGGCGATTCTAAATTGGCCGTTGGTGTGAATGGTTGGCTATATGTCTGTGTTAGCCTTCAGATAGACTGGCAACCTGTTCAGCGTGCACCACACACCTTTGCCCTTTGCTAGTTTGAATAGACCAAAATCTAACTGTGACCCTGAATTATATTGGAAGAAGAGGATGGATGAAGGTGAACTTTACAGGCTCAAAGTTATTATGTTGGTTTTACTGTTATTCAGTTCTTGGATGATGTTTTTATGTTGCTATGCAGACCCAGTTACACATACGCGTACAAGGACACACAGCACTAAATATGTAGTGCTATGTGTCCTGGAAAAATTCAACCTTTGTAGCACTTTTATAAACTAATAGTGTTTAGATGCACATCCATCACCATGTCCTGCCATGAATACCATGATTTGTGCATGGTATACGTTAGGGACAGCTATCGCAACCACTTAGCTAACAATTGGTGCTTTTTTCCCTTCTAGAACAAAACCCAAAGTTTTTACTTTCTCAATGATTATCTGCTTGTCATTTAACAGATTTTATTAGGTGATTAATGTAACTTTAACTTCAAAAAAATACTGTCTTTGGCCTACTTTTCAACATTTCCATCTGACTCATTTTAAGATAAGGTTCTGGTAAATGAGATCATTAATATGCATGGTAGGCTACATAATTATACCATGCTAAAATGCTGAGACTAAAGCTGCATGCCTCAAGAAAACAGTCACAATCCTCAGCTGATGACCCTTGAGGAAGAATAATGAAACAAAATTATTACTGCATCAGAAAATAACCCTATTTTGATCTTTAAGTTACAGTTAGAGGCCATCACAATTTAAGTGATAGATCTTATAAGCAAGAACGAAAGCACAACCTGGTTGAACTAACCATTCATGTTCCAAGTCAAAGCTACTGTTCGGATTTCAGGTGAGCCAGGAGAGCTCTTGAGTTCTATAATTTTACAGTCATTGATATATGATATGATGTAAATAAAAGAGTATAAAGATTCAACATTTGCATGTGGCTGAAAGTCAATATTACATATAGTTCAACATACTGCTCTTGCTCATTTAAACACAACACTTTACTACACTTCCTGCATACCTCAGCACCTCCAAAAGCTTTCTTGCCATTTTCCCAAGTCAGATATTCTCAGAGGAGCTTCCCTGCTGAGACACAGCCACACTTTAAAGCTTCATACCAGAACTGAAGACTATAGCAACTTTTGACATCTCTGTGACACATCTGTAAATATTCACTATTTCCAGAAGAGGCTGGCAAGTTTCCACATGCTTGACATTCTATGTCCATCATGGATTTCCTCTGAAACAATGCTTCCCAGACTTCATAGGTCAACTATCAGCCTTGGATACAAACAGGATCCCAAATATGGGTCACAGCTTTCTTTTTCTATTCTTTTCTACAACAAATGTTTTCATGCATAAGGATTTCAAATGGGAACTATCATTTTACATCTCTAGTATGTTTACTGACTTCAGTAAATTAGCTAAATTTTGCATATCTATTAAAACACTTAAACAATATTAGAATAAATCATTTGTTTTTGGTGTCACAAGCCATGAGTGCATGCATTTGAGGATTTGGGCAGGTTTGAGCTGAAAAGTAGCTCTACCTTGTAGCTTGCATATAAGCAACCGTGTGTCATGATTAGTGTGGAGAATGACTTCCTACCTGGTGTAATTTCTTACTTTTTGTGAAAATGTTAGCTTGAACCCTTTAGCATTTAGCTAACAGTCATTATTTCTTAGCACTTATCTATAAGTTGACATTCTGTCACTGTCCTTATTTATTATTACTTGGAATCTCCTGCTCACCTTCCCCACTTTATATGTAAAGTAATTTAGTTTTCTAGGTTTGTAGTATTTGCAGGCTTCCCAACACGTTAGGTAACATTACATCCCATCCCATCTTTTATCAGTTTGGTTCCGACTTAAAAGTGCAAACAGGCCAAAAGTATTTCCTCTTTCTCGCCAATCCTGACAGCTATACCCAAATAAGGAAGGAGGAAAAGAAGTACATCTGAGCCTGAAATATGAAAATAGACAAAACTGAGCAGCCATAATACTCTAAGATGACTTCAGATTATAACATCGGGCTCATCTCTGCCAAGCGCTGCCTCGCTGTAAATGATTCAGTTGTTCCCAGCAGCAAGGAGTTCTGCAGTGTTTCCACATTAGGAGCTAATCCTTTTGAAGATGAAATACCTTCTGAATGTATCTCTCACTTGGCTACAGCACAGTGCCAACAAGGATCAAATAGACTGCTTTGTTCTCAAGTAATAAGTCATTGAGGGGATATGCCAGAATATGTATGATCACATTAATTGCGTGGCTGCTAAAGTAAAAGTACTTCCCTCTATTATCTCAACATGCCACAGTACTGAGCAGTCAACAGTTCTAATAGTGGTTTCCCTCTGCCTGGCCAAAGAGGCCCTTCTATCACCGCTCAGCAGCCACGGGGCACCGCCGGCATAATAGCAATCTCATTCACCACCACCCAGAGCTCAGCTGGCAACCCAAACAGGCTTTCCATCATGACTAGGACACGGCACAAGAAGATATTTAAATGGAGTGGACAATTAAGATGGATCAGGGTGTTCAGTATTGGGCTAAAACAAATATGCAAGGGGGTGCATTTGTAATAACAATGAGAGAAGGGTTGCATTGCTAATTTGTTTTGACAGGGAAATGACTAACAAAAAAAAATATGTGCAACATTACATTTAGATATTATATACTGTAGTTCTTTAAAATGCTTCAACAATAATTCTGTATAAATAACAGAAAAATACATTTCTGACTGGCTTGTAAATGAAATGCTATTGCTGCGTTTTTTCTTTCATTTTTTTTCCAAAATGCAAACTTTCGATTTAAAATAGATGACTCTGCAGAGAATTTACCACTATACCACAGACATGTTGGTTTTCAGGAGGCAGAAGTGACCCTCTCTGGATGAGACCTTGGTTAGCAGACTGGATCTGTAGTATGTTAGGAGGCAAGGCACAGACATACATATTTGCTACAGTGCTGCATAACAGAATAAATAATGTAAGGTTTCCACTTGGCAAAACTGAAGAAAAAAACTTTCTTGATGGTGTTAATGTCACAGCAAATCGTGTTATTTGTTAAACTGTCAAACGATTCCCCAGAAGACACCAACACCACAAACCCAATGATGCGGTCCAGTTCAGAGACTCATATGACTCAAGCAGAGGTGGGTGAGTGGATCCAAATATCGATAGTAGCAAAACCAATGCTGGTAATGGATTTTTTCCTAGAAAAGAGCAATATTCTTTAAACATGCACTAAAAAATGTCTGAAGCTTTTTGTGTTGACTGTCATATCACATATTCATATTTAGCCTATAGAACATTTAAACAATAGAAGTTGACCCAAACTGCTTTAGAGACAGACACATTTCCCAAAACCTGGTTTTAAAATACATAAAAAGCTGAAAGATGTGTTTTGTTGTGTTAACTAATTATTGTGGAAAGTAAAAAGTCATATTGATTTAGTGCTCATTAAAAAGTGTTCAGAATTTCTAAATTCATCTCATTAATCATTACATACTACTCTCTCCTACATGAACTGCCTTTAGACTCTATCCGTAGAGAGCATGCTTTTCTCTGTGCCAGCCTGTAAACATATATTTAATGCTGCTAAACTTGGGCATTTTAACAAGAGAGTCCATGGAGAGCCCTGTTTGGAGCCAGCCTCCAGTTGCCACTCCAGGAACTGCAGTTTCTGGCACTTCCATGTTGGTTTTTATTTTTCAGCCCCAGTGGTTGCTACTTGATAATAAACTTAGGATTACATTTACTTTGGTATAAAATAAATGTCATGTAAGTCATGCAAATATTGCAAAATTTGTATTTTTGTCTATAATTTAAGGTGTCTGCTTTGGACTATTCTGTCAGTTATTTTAATAAATACTGCATTTATTTGCTTTAGTGTTCACTTGGAGAACAGGAGATTTCGAGGGATGTTTTGGCAAGTATTGTATGAAGAATAGAACATTTTATTCTTGACTATCTAATAGATTGAGTTAGCCAACTAAAAGCTTCATTTGAACATTTTAACTATAACACAGGTTCTCATCAGTGGATTGAGCTTTGATCAGTTTCAGAATATTAAATTTCAAAGTGACTTTTGGGCAAAGATAGATGAGAAGCCCTGTTCATTTCTCAATTAATACAAAGAAAAAATGCTGCTGAGAATGTCGCCTTCCTACTTATGAATGAAACTAAGAGATCATTTCAGATATTCCTATAGGTACAAAAACCAGAAGAATGTGAAGAATATTACACATTTTTGATCCAATCACTCTCACGGAAGAAAAAAAAAGTAATCTAAACCTTCCTAAGTTCCTAAACACATTATGATGGTATAATAATAAATATCAGCTTTGCAGACTGACAGGACTTTAGAGAATTTGTTGAGGGCATAGTTCATATTCAATTAAGAAATGAGTATGTAGCCAGTATGGTGGAATAAATAAGTCTAGTACACACTAGTTCGTACAAAGCCAGATCATTGGAATTAGAAGAGATAATAAGGACTAAGTGATGAATATGAGTCACTCAAGCTGCACTGTGAACGGAGGCGTGAAGCCAACTGTAGCATGCAGGCAGCAGTACTCTCCGCTCTGCCAGCACTGGGAAAAGGGAGGATTCAGAGATCCGCAGCTCATGACCGCCTTCAGTGTGTGTAGCCTGATTTTTGTGGCGTTACCGATAGCCTTAAACACCTCCAGCAGCATCACTCTGCTGTGGACGGTCGCTTAGGAAGCATCGATTATTCGGCGTCGTTTCTGGTCAGGATTGTCCTGCAGTGACCACCGACTGACTGCTGGACTGCAGCGAGCATTTGAACCCCCATCAGTGGTGCCCAGCGTACCCCGAGAGCTCAGACATGCCATCTGTGTCGACTGGAAACGTTGCGGTGTGCTCCGAAATTCGCTTTACTACTTGAGGGAATCAAAGTTGGTGCAATGGAGACTTCCGGGAGTGATGCGGCGGACGCGTACTTAAGAAAAGCCGAAGACAGAGATTACGATCTTGAGCATCTGCCTCCACTGCTGGAGGATGAGGTGAGAGGGAGCGGGGTTTTTAAAATGAAGAAGTTATAACTAAACATTGGCGTTTGTTTGTTTTAAAAAGATACCGGTGTCGATTGCTTGGAGCATCCAAATGATATGAAACAGCCTCTTTTTGTGTTTCCTAGAAAGCTGCTGGTTGAAATTCTTAATCCTCTTAGTGGTTAAAGTCAGCCAGAGAAACGTTCTTAGGGCCTTAACATTTACGATGATTTAAGACAAACAAGGGATCAGAATCGACTTGCTCACTGTTTAAATGCGAGTAAAAGTCAAAATGTACTCCAGAAATAATTTTAATACCTAGACTTAAAATGTTTCAGGTTTTATCTGCAAAACAGTCTAGTATATTTAGAGTAACCCATTTCCTGCCAGGATAGCAGAAAATACATCTGGAAGGGAATGGGTGGAGAAGGGTTTGGTGTTGTGGACGGAATTTAATATACTTGTTGACTTTTTTTTTCTTTTTCGGACACACTGGGTTATGTTGCATATCTGACATATCTGTTTAAGGTAATCTCTCTGCTCTATGGTGTGGAAGATAAAAAACAACTTTTGGAAATTCACATTAAACCAAATTCTCAATACTTTATATAATGGTACAAGACAGCCTTCCTAAAGAGTGCTTCCAAAGAGCTCCCATTGGGAATGATTGAGGATGCCCACCTTATGTGTAAAATAAAATAGGGTTCCAAATTTAAACCATCAGCAGTCTTTAGTGTTTCTTTGTCAAATTGAATAAACTTTTTGTATTTTATTTATTTTTTAAACAGAGTTTCAAATGATGCATGATGAAGGAATACCATGTTCTGAGGATTTTGTTTGTTGCTGTTATGAGCACTTCTTCAAGTGCCAGAATTGAAAATTGTCCTCCTCTCCCTCAAGTACGTTGTCTCTGTGTGCATCTTTACACCATAATACAGGAGAACAAGCCCTCTCTTTTGCCTTTCCTCCCATTACTGCAGTGCAAAGACATGCACCACACCAAGAGCCTCACCAGAACCTTGAAAATCAGAGGCAAACTTATATAGGACAGCACATTTAACTTGAGGGGGGTGAGAGAAACTAACGTTCCCCTGCACTGTTCTCAAGGGAAACTGTCTATTTATGGGGCGGCTGCTGCTGCTGCTGCTGCTTGAAGTGGGACTTTTCTGTCCTGTAATTTGGCTCTACCCCACTCGATCACATCAGTATGCTTTGTTCGCAATCTGTTGCAACTCTGCTGCACCTACAAGACAGTCGTAAATCAAAACAGATAGGCCCTTCTTGTGCAATCAAAGATAAAGCAGTGATTGTCAGTGAGAGCAGAGCTGTAGATTATCAGAGAACAGAAGCGTTAAGACCTTCGGAGTTAGAGAAAAATGAAGCTGCTGTGATATAAATACTGTCATGAAAGAAGAAAAAAAATCGTCCATGGTTGTTAAAGTGCTAGATATAGTGTGACAATCACTTCTTTATGACACCGCCTCCACGCACACACACGCACTCGTTCTCCACTTCCACTCTTCTGCCTGAGTTAAGGCCAGCTTTTGTGTCCACTTGCAAACTGTAGAGAAGTTCCTGTAATAATCAGACCGCAGCATTATGCTTAATGCTTCATGGAATTTGTGAGATCACTGCGTCTGCTGGGGTAAATGGGGCCAGTGGAACACAGACGATGCAGTGTGTTGCTACAGGTCTGTAGATTCACTCCATGGAATTAAGCGTGCAGGATGCTATATTATACCAGATATTTTCAGCTGTTAGCGCTAATGAATGAATGAATGAAGGCAAACATATCTTGTAAAGCCTTCAACTTTAGATTATGTAGCGTCTTAGTTACAGTCATTTGTAAGTTCGAGTTATCTTTTTCAGTGTTAATCAAGGCATGAGTCAGTTTCCAAGTAAAGACCCGTAGGGGCATATAAACACTGAACATGTTTACGTGGCAAAGATTTAGTTCCACATAAAAATGAGACTTATATTGTAATTATTACAATGAGTGTCAGAGTGTCCGTTTTTATTACAGTCAAAGTCAAATGTAGTCAACGTTTGTGACGGTGAAGTCAAGCCTGGAAGCCTTTTTGTGGCTAACAAGCTGTGCCAGGCTCCTGCAGATACATCCTGAGACAGAGACCGGACACTCAAAGAATCAAACTGAATTTCTCAGAGACATCTGCAACAGGAAACCCTTTTTAAAAAATCTTTATTATTGGGGTAAAGTCAGCAAACTTTTTAAAGTAATCCTTTAAATGCTTAAAATAACAGAAAACAATGCCTCACAAGATGTCAGTTGAATGGTAAGAAGACTGGTACCTACAGTACCAACAGGAAATGTGTCATTCTGGCTTAAAAGCTACTTTTCAATTCAACATCATGTTTTGGTTATTGCTCCTTAATGTTAATGCATCAATCTTACCTACATGAAGGACCTGTTGAGGTGGGAAAGTTCACATTGAATCTGAGTTTAAGATGTATAAGGTAACATCAAAGTTTGGAAGCCAGCCATGATCCATTATCACCAGCCGACAAGCTGGATCCAACCTGTGAATCAAATTAATGTGGCTCCTAATATAGTCCAATTTTTTTTTTAAATTTTGATTGGTTTTAAGTCTAGGGTTCCATTTCTATAAAACACACTCGTCAAGGTATTTAATAAATTAAAGACTAATGTGTACAGAAAGTACAATAGAGACCATAAAAGAATGACAAGGGGTTGAATTTCAAAACCTGCCATGTCTCTGCTATGCAAAGCCAAACATTGTGAAAGAAAATAAAATAATAAATGGCTGCTTTATGAGTCTCCTTTCTTTCCAAACGTCTGTGAAGCTTCTTAGTCATCCAGGTCATCGTAGTCTAAGGAGCTTGGAAAGAAAAGCGTCTGGACTTCTTTAAGTTGCTTGAAGACGTTTCACCTCTCATCCGAGAAGCTTCTTCAGTTCTAGGGTCAAATGGTGGAGAGTCCCAGATTTAAGCCCATGTAGCCAGTGTATCAGAAAAACTCAGGAGAGTCTTCTCCAAGCACGACATCCCAGTATATTTCAGACCCAGCAACACACTCAGACAGAAACGGGTTCATCCCAAAGACAAAACTCCTAAACAGAAACTTAACGATGTGGTGTATGCTGTACAGTGCAGCGAGGAATGCCCAGACCTCCACATTGGAGAGACCAAACAGCCACTTCAAAAAAGTATGGCATAACATAGAAGAGCCACCTCCATGGGACAAGACTCGGTGGTCCATCTGCATCTAAAGGACAAAGGTCACTCTTTCGAGGATGTCAATGTACATATTTTGGACAAAGAAGACAGATGGTTTGAAAGAGGAGTAAAAGAAGCCATTTATGTCCACTGTGAGCGACCATCTTTGAACAGAGGTGGTGGTTTACGACACCAACTCTCTGCCATCTATAATCCAGTTTTGAGTTCCCTCCCCAGACGCCTTAACGCCCACTCACATCCTGGGCCATCTGACCTCAGGAAATCACATGATAGCGTGGGGCCAGGTTTCACAATGAGCTCACCCGAAACCCTGGCTGATTGTGACCTACACTCGTTTTCACACCTTGGCTCATGTGATTAGGTAGAGGATCATTAGGGGGCCTTTGTCCCTCTCGGTGTGTTGCTCCCACAGAGCTTATCTGGGACTCTCCACCATTTGACCTTAGAACTGAAGAAGCTTCTCGGATGAGAGGTGAAATGTGTTCAAGCAACTTAAATAAGTCCAGACGCTTTTCTTTCCAAGCTCCTTAGACTTTCTTTCCAAACCTTTAAACAAAATGTTTTTTTTTAAATAACTATCATTTGCGCCATATTTCATGTTCCAAAAATCATCTGTCATGAATTAAATAAGATTTAGATGCAAAAGCAAACATAATCTTTATGTGTTACTTACATTAATCGATCGATGGATCAGTTAATATATCATAATATCCTTAGGAAGTGTTGTGCACAACCACTGAGAAACTAAATACTAATACAGAACCATATTTTTTATACACCAGTTTAAAAATTACCATACACTGCCTCAAGGGGCGGGACCGCGCTCATCCTTAGTGGCTCCAGCAGACTGTTGATCTGTGCTCCTGTCCCATACGTGAGGCATTCGCCAATCCCTCGTCTCCTTATTTCTTTTTACTTTTTTTTTTTCTCCTGTTTATTATTATTGTTATTTTTTCTGTTTGGTTTCTTTTTTTCTTTTCGGGTCTGGGCGGAGATAATAACCCCATACATATAGACTATTTTATTTAGCCATTTATAATCCGAATACTTGTTTTAGCTGCGGGCGGGCAGCTATTTCACGTTACTGATGAAGAAAAGACTCGTACTCTGGTCCAGCATCTTTCTATGTCCAAGTTGGAAAATTTGCTTGCGCCCCCTGCTGGGCGTTGGAGACCTTTGCCTGACCTCCATACTCACTGGTTTCTTGACGGTTCTGTTTCTTGTAAATAGTTTTTTGTTAATTGTTAGCAAAGCAGGACGTTTGTTTTTCTATGTGTATTTTACTTGCCACTGGTGTTGTAGAGCAGTGTTTGGGAGCCCTACATATCAGCTATGCTTTGGTCACCGGTGGGTTCCATGCTTATTTCAAATATTGTATGATAAGTGATAATTCAGTGTTAAATGTTTGTTCCTGGAATGTAGGAGGTATACATAACCCTATTAAACGGAAGAAAATATTGAGTTTTCTTAAGAGGGAGACTGTCCATGTTGCCTTGTTGCAAGAAACTCACCTGTCTCCTCAGGAGCATCTAAAACTGAAACGTGATTGGGTTGGTCAAGTTTTTAGTTCCTCCTTTACGAGTAAGAGCCGCGGTGCAGCCATTTTAATACATAAACACCTACTGCTGACAGTTGACCAAACAATTTGTGATAAGTCTGGTAGATATGTTTCCTTAAAGGGCACCCTAGGTGGTCAGGCGGTGCCATTTCTGAATATTTACTTTCCACCAGTACAGTCTAACGACTTTATTGCTCATACTTTCTCTTCCTTTTCTGATTGGGTTTGTGATAATTCTGTGATAGCCGGTGATTTTAACTGTTATTTTTCTACAACTAAGGACAGATCCCCTCCTAAACAAATTCAAATGTCTACAAGGGCCAAAGCACTTTTAGATACTTGTAACGAACTTGATCTGGTTGATACCTGGCGGACTCTTCATCCTAACGATAAAGAATTTACTTTTTTTCCCGGTGTTCATAGAACAAGTAGTAGAATCGATCTCGTTTTCACCCCCAAACGATCACTGGGAAACATTTTGAGATGTACAATAGGCGATATTATTATATCAGATCATGTTTTGTTCAGCTAAGTGATCTAAATCCTGTCCCTCGGTCTCATACCTGGAGATTTAACAATTTTTTGATTCATGACCCATCCATCCATCCATCCCATTCGCTCCGCTTATCCTTTTCAGGGTCGCGGGGGGTGCTGGAGCCTATCCCAGCTGTCATAGGGCGAGAGGCGGGGTACACCCTGGACAGGTCGCCAGTCTGTCGCAGGGCTAACACACAGGGACAGACAACCATTCACACTCACATTCACTCGCACATTCACACCTAGTGGCAATTTGGATTATCCAATTAACCTATCCCCACAAGCTGCATGTCTTTGGACGGTGGGAGGAAGCCGGAGTACCCGGAGAGAACCCACGCAAACACGGGGAGAACATGCAAACTCCACACAGAAAGACCCCGGCCTGATGGTGGAATTGAACTCAGGACCTTCTTGCTGTGCTAACCACCGTGCCACCGTGCAAAATTCGAAATATTTTTAAATGATCAGCTCGAACATTTTTTAAAGGTCAATGCAACCCCTGAAGTTTCTCCAGGCCTGCTTTGGGACACCCTGAAGGCTTACACCCGTGGACTGATTATATCATATTCAGCAGGCCTGAAGCGGAAAAATCAGATGGAACAACGGAAATTAGAACTGGAATTTGCACGAACTGCAAGCTAAACATAATGAATCACCTTCAGAGCAATTAAGGAATGAAATTCAGGTGGTTAAAACAGCTTTGGAGGCACTATTAACAAGAAAGGCTGAGAAATCTCTTTTCTTCATGAGGCAGAGGTTATATGAGTTTGCTAATAAACCTAACCGCTATCTGGCTCTCTTCTATGAGAGTTGTGCTTACCTCCGTATCTGCAATCTCTCATAATAAGGGTGCTGGTTGTAATATCCCATGTGTTAGAGACTCATCTGGTTTACCTAAATATGACAATTTAATTATTAATGATACTTTTAAAACTTTTTATAAGCAGTTATATACCTCCCAGTTTAAATCAACATTGGAACAAGGTATGCATCACTTCTTCTTAGGACTAAATTTACCTAAAGTTACTGAAATCCAAAGGGATGATTTATGTAAACCTATAACGCAAAGTGAAATTTTGAAAGTTATTCAGATGCTTCCAAATAACAAAGCCCCGGGTCCAGACGGGTTCACGGGGGAATTTTTTAAGAAATTTAGTAAGATTCTGACTTCCCCACTGTATAAGATGCTTCTGTCCTCTTTTGAGGCAGGCACTCTTCCCCCCCTCCTTAATGGAGGCTAATATTTCGCTAATTCTGAAGAAGGGGAAACCTCCAGAAGAATGCGCCTCCTATAGGCCTATATCTGTTTTAAATCTTGATTTGAAGATACTTGCTAAGGTCCTAGCTATACGTCTTGAGCCAATACTACCTTCGATCGTTAAGAATGATCAAACTGGTTTTATACGGGGGCGGTATTCCACACATAGCGTGAGGCGCCTACTTAACATTATTCAGCACTCATCTTTGTTTAACCCTGAGGCTCTAGTCATCTCACTTGATGCTGAAAAGGCCTTTGACCGTCTGGAATGGCCGTTTCTTCTTATCACACTTCAAGAATTTGGTCTAGGTGACAACTTCGTTAAATGGATCCAGATACTTTATACTTCCCCTCTTTCGGCAGTGATTACCAATGGTTATAGGTCGGACAATTTCAGTATCGAACGTGGCAGTCGACAGGGCTGTCCGCTGAGCCCTTTGTTATTCGCCCTGGCTATGGAACCCCTTGCCACAGCCATTAGGAAGGATGCTGCTATTGAAGGACTCTGTTTGAACAATTCTCAACATAAGATTTCACTTTATGCAGATGACGTCTTAATTTTTCTAAATTCTCCTGCTCACTCAATTCCTAGATTAGTTGCGTTAATTTCCCAATACGGCTCCTTCTCAGGCTACAAGATCA